>NW_027272486.1:352500-407500 GCF_040938485.1 Diadema antillarum | reverse complement strand
AGGTTTCCTTGTAAATTATCTGACAATGTTGTCTCTTGTTCTTTTTCTCTTTTTCTCTCTTTTTTGCTCCTTATAAATGATATTAATATCATACCACAGCGCGTATTGGTTTCATTTCACGCAGTTTTTTTTTTTTTCAATTGCTTGCTTCAAGTATGGCTTGGCCGCAAAGAAACAATATACACTTTAATTTCCTCAATGACTACCGCCATTATTGGATCTACCGCCAGAATCTGATTTCATGTTCATTTTTCCTCCTACGCATCTCATTCTATTCTTTCTACGTAAATTTGCAAGAAAGATTAAAACAGTTGTACGGTGAAAAAAAAATGACTATGCTAGGTTGATTGCTATCTCTTCTCTCTTTCACCCATTATAGCAGCGCATTTCCTCCCATAAACACTTTTTTTCGGAAATCGTTTTAATGCATGGATAAACACGAAGCGATGCGGTTTAATCGAATACATACTGGAGAGAATGACCGTGATACGCACTGAGGTGAGGGAAAGGAAAAATGAGTCGAAAATGAAATTGCTGTTGGTGTGTTTCAATTAAATCACCAACATCGGTATGGGTTGGCAAATAAAACAGGTTTTACACAAAGTCGACTCGACAAACCCACGATGCGAGGTTTGCCTAGTTATTCAACGTGCAATATATATATATATATATATATATATATATATATATATATATATATATATATAGTGTGATGATGCTGATATTCCTACCGCACGCCTCTGTCATCTTAAGTGAAATTATAGTTGAGACAATGCAGATAACAGAAGATGTCGCATGAAACTGCCGGTTTCATGCGACATCTTCTGTTATCTGCATTGTCTCAACTATATATATATATATATATATATATATATATATATATATATATATATATATATATATATCGTGTCATGATTGCTAAAGACTATAATCAGTATTGACTTCTGTCATCATTGCAAAACAAATGTTCGGAACAACTGACAAAATGTATGTTGTCTGTCCATACCAGACAATCCCCTCCTAGAAAAGAAAAAAAAGAAGAAGAAGAAAATTCTTGTTGCTGGGAGCATCGGAGCAGGTAGTACAAATTCCCAAAGTATCTATTATCAACCATACATAAACTATCATGGTCGGGTCTAGTCCCGAATCACAGAAAGAATCGATAACTCTGGGACCTTAATACAATAGGGCCTATCATCAAAATGACATTGATTTAAAGGAACCAATGACATGTTAATGCGTGTGAGTGACATTATCTATTAACATTGACACGAGGAAGTTACCCCGCTAGAGAACGTCCTTTCAGTATTCCGTTCGTGGATGACCGGATAAACAGGAACGCATACACAGTGGGTAGTGAGTGTTGTGAGTTACTCTTTATTTGATCAATATGTTTGAGAAATAAAACCACGTATATAGGTTAGAGGTTTGACATTAGTTTGAACCCCGATTAACATAATTTGAAGCAAAGGTATATCGCCACAATCGATCTTTGAACTGTATTGTTACACGGGTCGTTAAGCCAAGTTTTTAAAGTCTCGTCATATACTCAATAGGCATTGCTAGGGCCTTACTGTGCAAGTATTAAGCTTTTAAAGATTTTTAAAGCTTTTTTGTGTGTAATTGTTGTCAACCTCACAAATCTGTTGCGAATATAGCTACATTGTTATCTATTCACTGTGTAAGTATATTTTGTAAGTGTGTCTTTACCTGCCATGTGTCCAGAATAGGACCATGGACCTGGTATATGTGACAACATGTCCTTTGTTTGTACCTATCAAGAAGGACATGTTTACAACAACTCTGTTATGTGAACAACATGCTCGAAATGTGTAATTTATCTAAATAAAAACAGCAGGCATTTGTGTGTGTGTGTGTGTGTGTGTGTGTGTGGGGTGTTCGTGTGTGTGTACGGTATGTGTGCATGCAATGTGTGTCTGGGTGCGTGTGTGCATGTGTGTGTATAAACGCCGTAAATATCGTATATGGACAGTGCTTATAGTACGCTAGTAAAGTCCTTATTCTTCAGCCATTTTTCTTATTTTTCGGTATGTCTTAGTCTGTGAGGGTTTGTAAACTCAGCATGGTCATTATCTGAGACAGCAGCCTTCATTCCAGGCGTCAATACGGGAGTTCAGGTCACGAACATGAGCCATAAAGAGCTGAATTCACTTCACTGATAAAAAGATGTAACATTGAAAACTTTCATGGCATTTGGAAGGGCTTTACTTTTCCAACATTGAAGGCTACTTAACTCCATAAGAATATTCAGCTAAATATCATCTTAGTTGGTGGGAGCTTTAAATACGCTTATATCCAAATTATTTCAAATTATGATTCGTCGTATAAAGCAATATTTTGCATAGCACGTCTTGATATCTGTAAACGTCAGCAATCAAAATTCTGTCGTACAACGAAGAAAAAACTTTAAAAAGATTTATGTTTAAAGATGGAGGAGAAAAGAAAAAAACCCACGTTTGTATCGGTGCATTGATTATAAGGTAGAGGTAGACATCATGTTGGCAAATAACACCAGGCAAAAGAATGATTATGATAATCATTATAAAAGGTGACGAGACGAAGTCTTTGCCACTCATAAATATTACAAAAACTGATAAACTTGTTCTGCAATTGACGCTCGCATAATTCAACTGGATATAGGCAACTCTTTTAGAAGAGAATCGTAAGTTATCACAGCATAGTGCGCTATGTAACTGTATAATGTACGTACATAAGCCAACGAGCTCCTTTTCTTCGCGCTTCAGAGGAGTTAACGACAAGACGTATTGATGTTCAGAGAGTTGGATAACACAAAACGTGACGTGTTCGAAGAGAGATAAATCATATTTCCAACGTTCGAAGATGACTTCCAGGTCAGCTGTGAGCATATCATACATCACATTTTATATCTGTCCGTCTGTCTGTCTGTCTGTCTGTCTGTCTCTCTCTCTCTCTCTCTCTTCGTTTGGTAATCCATTCACTTCTTTCAATTTTCCTTACTCTCTGATTCCAAAATCTGTAGTCTTTTCCTTTTTTTTCATTAAAAAGGGTATTTTCAGTATCTAATGCTTTATCTTACACAAATCAGCAAGCTCTAAAATACCAGAGCAAGAATTATTTCCCAGTCGAACTTCCGAATATTACAATTATACAGGATTATCACCTTCCCACGCATAGACCACACAATCGTACACACATACTAAATCTGAACCACACACAAACTAGCTGGATAAATGTATATTGTCATATTTCAGGAACTAGTATGCATATTGGTAAAAACCTTCCTTCTCTGGCTTGAAATCCTCCTGTCGTCAGATGCTATATATTCTGCATGTCATAGAGGAATGTAAATGTATATTCGTATCAAAGAGAGAATCGAGCTGAACGCCCAGTGTGAACACATCAGCGTGCCATTGAGAGCGAATGTTGTAATTATATGATCCGTATTGTGACTTTTGGAAGTGTACATGCTGGGAAGATGCAAATCTGTGGAAGTGCATCATAATGTACGTCAGTGTGACGTGGGAAACATATTGTTACGTAACGGCTGTAAACCCATAGTTTATAAAGGGGACCTTTATAGTACGGGCATCAAAAATTAATCTACGTATCATAAGACAATTGGTGCACGAGGATTCATTTTTTTAATTAGGTTTTTAGAAAATATCCCCCAATATAAATATATATACATACATATACATTGGTTTAGATGGGGATGGGGTCATAATTTCCAGAAAATGATACGGTCCATGATGAGAGATCTGAACATATACTTATTAATGGCATCTTAGGCATATCAATCTATTTTCAAAGTATTTCTAGCAACTCTACTTCTACAGTAGATGTAATATCCAACACACTTTTTTCATGCATATTTTATCATAGCGCACACTTTACAGGGCCCTTTAGAAGACATCCACATTGTGATGTGATTATTCGTTACAGATGACATAAATAAAAAAAGAAAGAAACAAAGAAAGAAAGAAATACGCATATAATATATAATCTAATTTTGAAGATGAAATACGTCAATCATGTATAGATTTTGCCACGACAATTCATCAGCACTTTTATAGCAGAAATGTCGTTAGTTCGTGTATGTACAATGGGTAATTATGATTTGTTTTCTACATCGAAAATAATGTCAAAAGAGACATACCTTACCATGAACAGCAGAATTTCATGCACACTTTAGCTAAAAAATAGATATAGAGGCTAATTCATAATAGCTTATAGAGTTGATTTTGCTTTTTCACGTTCGTTTCTATACTCCAGATGTATACTTGTTTGATCAAAGGTATATAAAGGATATATATTTATCAAACAAGTAAATGCGTGGTTTTTGTTGTATGTTAAAAAAGTCAGTGATTTCTGGCATCATAATAAGAGTGAGACGAAAAATGAGTGTGTTTTTTTTGCTTGTTTGAACATTAATGTTACTCATTGCCCATGCAAAAGAACAGACAATTCTGCCGCCATCTGTAATTACACTGTACCGTGTTCTTTCCTACACTCATTCTTTATGTTCTTAGATCTAACATGACTCGGTATATACCTGACCCGTCCAATTCGAATTCTGAAACCCTCGTTGACTCTGTACAGAATAATCAGGTCCTGGTAAGCTATGGGTTACTTCCATGTGCCAGATCATATACCGAAACGTAACCGAGTAGTCTTCTGTTATCCACTTTCCCTCCTCTTCAGAATCTTTTCCCAATTTTTTGATATCTTTCTTTCTTTTCTTTCTATCCGGTTCTCATCCTCTCTCGTCTCTTGTCTCTCTCTGCCTAAACCCCTTTTCTCTTTCTTTATTTTGCCTGGCGTTTCCCATACCTACCGTCTGAACCTTAATCCACACTTTTTAAAGTAGCTTGGGCATTGACATGTCTCGAAATGAAGGTCCCCCATTTTCAGCCTTTCGTCTGAACTATTCTATTTTGGCCGGAAAAAAAAAAGCAGCGCGGCCAAATGCTATTTGCATCCATCATATTTAGGAAGAAATGCTCAGTTCAATGGCTATTAGCGTCAATATACAGGGGTATGAAAAGATGTGAATGCTTAAGAGAGTGCAAACCGCATGCACTTTATATCGAATGTGACCTATCAAGGGACTGATATATGCAACACATTTCACCTTCAATATCCGATATCGAGTATTCTATTCATTGTAGATCTCTTTTGTATCGAATTCGGCTTTTCTCGCCCTCACTGTTCTTCCTTAGGTCGCTCAATTACGATTGAAACAAATGTGCTTTAGTTTAAACTCCGGAAAACGAGTCTTATTTTATTTTTCTTCATCAGGTCCTCTCTTCACTGATAGAACAGGATGGCTCTTTCGGAAGTTCAAGTAATTATGAATAGAAAACAACAACTAATGGGCATCCCTGGGAAGGCATACAAACTGTGACCTGTGGTGTACGAAATGTTCCGGTTTGGGATATGATATATATTTCTCTTACTCAATCTCTGTGTCGATATAATTTAGTAGATTACATGTAATGATATACAAATATATAGATATTTAGTAGGTTGTCCACGTATATGTCATATATGGGACCCTGCACCACAAAACCAACATGAGTCACCAGATATGGGTGTTTAGTCAAGGGCAGACTTTAAGCTTTAAAATGATGTATAACTCAACTCAAATGGATTCTCCTAACCTATATAAATATTGGAATGTTGGAAAGAAAGCCCACACTCTGGAAAAGTTTGAACTGAGGAAAGAGGCGCTGAAGTACAGGGTCTATTCAAGCGCTTAATCTTTACTAAGCCGTGCTACCCGTGCCATGAATGGGACAAAAACATGATGTAAACCACTGTAGCAATGAAGGAATTATCAAATTAAGCTGAAATTCAGCATGCTCTATTAACACATTCTGTCCATGATAAATGTCAACTTTCAAAGCAGTAGCATCATCTTTTCAAAAATTATTCTTGTAGATTTGAAAGTGAAGAGTGTGCAAAGGATTTTCAAGAGAAAAACCTGATCACACTATACTCTACCATAAAAGGGTTGTAGAAAAACTGCTGAAAACCCACTTTCCCATTCAATTTATGATTCCAAACTCAAGAATAATGTAGAAGAATAGCTCTTTCAGAAAATAAGGAAAACTCAAAATTGACTTGGTTGACACGTTTCACCTTTCTTGAGTCACACGTAAAATTAAGGGGTGCGACTTTTTGTTGTTTTTTGTGATGCACAGTCATATATATATATATATATATATATATATATATATATATATATGTATACATACATATATGTAAGCCTACATAATAATTATATATAATGCGTTTGTATATATAGCACAATGGAAAGAGAGCTGTTATTGAAAATGCAAAATGAAGTTATTTCTTGATGTTTTGAAATAAGTTAAAATTTTGAAGGATCAGAGTGGATATTTCCCTATACGTGCACATATACATAGGCCTGTACGTTGGCCTGTACAGTAGCCCACGGTTAGATGGATTAAAAGGGTCCATTAGAACAGTGTCATGTCGCAACTATCGACCTCTAGTTGATATGATTTCCAGAAACTCTCTCCCCGACAGGTTTCCGTTAGATATAACCCTATCTGCCGGGGGCTTGTTAGGCCTCGTGATGTTCTTGACTTGAATGGTTCATCATAAACTGGCAACAGAAAGATGAATATTGACTTGAGGGGCGCATGCATACACGCGCTGCAAGCAACACCATGCAGCAAACACGAATCCCCTTTACACTCGACACTAAATCGCGATAATCTGCACGTCCTCGATGATAACACCAGCACCACATACATGTAACACCAACACCAGAGGAGTTGTAATGATTACGTAGTATCTCCAGTCTATCACAGTCCAGATAATCGGAAGACACCATCACTGACATGTATAGGGCCTACCTAAACCTCGGAAAGAGAATGTAGTCATTTATCAGTTTCACATATCAAAGGGACTGTACAGTACTGGTTGAGGTGTGGATTCAGGTTTACAACATTCCTAAGTGAGATAATGAGAAACCTCTTATGAAATATGAAAGAGCATGTAATTTTAAGAAGGATTCAACGTTTATTTGATGAAAATTGGTTTACAAATGGCTGAGATATCCAAAAAAAAGTGATAATAATAAAAGGCGACAGGCCACGCCTTTTATTAGGATCTCTTTGTTTCACCTTTTTTTTTTGATATCTCAGCCATTTCTAAACCGATTTTCATCATATAAACTTTTGATACCCCTTAGAATTGCATTCTCTTTGACATCTCAAAGAGTGGTTTCTGAATATCTCGCAAAACGAGCTAAATCCTCACCTTAACCAGAACTGTGCACACCCTTTAAGCACTGACACCAACAGGGCTGTAAGTCATGTTACTAATGCTAGGGACTACATGTGGATACTCAACTTCATTCATTATTTATTTGACAGAGTCCTCGAAATCGAAAATGAATCCTTGAATGAGACACGAAATGGGCCTGATTGTATATAGGCAGGATATAGCACTCAAACCACGAGAAAGGTCCACGTGGTTGATTCTTCTGTCAGCGAACATTTTGCGCTTAGAGCCCCTGGAGTCGTTTATAATGTGTATGAGAATGTATTTTCCTAATGCTGTAGGCCAACTGGCCAAATATCTGACCATCTGAACCAATTTTAATGATTTTGGTATCATTGTCTTCTGCGGAAGATGCTCTTTCTAATGATGTCAAAAAATATATCACTTTTAGAACGCAAAGTACTGAAAATCCACCGTTCCGCTTTTTTTGGGACACCCGGTATATATATATATACACTGGATAGCAAAAAAAGTACCCACTTCTGTCAAAGGCCGCACACAAAAATTCATCCCCTAGAAATAAACATTTTTTGTACACAGGTGTGCTGCAATGCCCTTACTTATCACATGCACATAATCAAGTGAATGTCTTCATAACAAAGAAGAACTTGACATGCACATCATCTTGGTTATTGAATCAAAAGTCCCACACAACAGCACTTTCTACCATGCAAAGATGGCCACTGAATGGATAACATTTTTAAACAACCAATATGTCAAATGATGTTAATGAGGGATTAACAGGGATGCTATCCTTCCTGATAATGCTAATTCTCAGAATAAAATCAGTTAGCTCTTTAAACTGGACATTACTTTACTCTGGTCTAAGCAAGCTTCCATCAGGAAAATATTATGCCATGTCTTGTAAGGCTTGTATTAAAGGCTCATTCTGTTACATTTTGTGACTTTTGATTCAGTGACCAAGATGCTGTGCATGTCATATATTTTTCTTGTAATAAAGATAATCACTTGCTTTTGGATATGTGACAACTAATGGATATTGCAGCATACCTATGTACAAAAATTGTTTATTTCTTGGTGGTGAATTTTTGTGTGCAGCCTTTGGCAGAAGTGGGTACTTTCTTTTGCTGTCCAGTGTATATATACTGGGTGTCCCCAAAAAAGCGGAACGGTGGATTTTCAGTACCTTACGTTCTAAAAGTGATATATTTTTTGACTTTCATATTGGGCGCGCGCACACACACACACACACACACACACACACACACACTGTTTTTTTTTTTCCTGGCCCGTGCCCAATGTGAAAGCTGTATCTTTTGTTGACATGGATCACCGAGCTTACACAATATCCACCGTATGGATCGCGTGTCGTACTCAAATTATTATCTCATAAGTCGCAAAAATTCGGCGAAATTTGAAATTGACGGCATTTTCAGAAATTGGTGTAGAATAAAAAGTACTGAACCAAATTTATTGATTTTGGTATCATTGTCTTCTGCGGAAGATGCTCTTTCTAATGATGTAAAAAAATATATCCCTTTTAGAATGCAAAGAACTGATAATCCACCGTTCCGCTTTTTTGTGGACACCCGGTATATATATATATATATATATATATATATATATATATATATATAATCGCAATAGATGCACAATTCATATAAGGAGATATACTTAATTTTCTAAATCAACCTTAGAATGCAGACGGTTTTTCCTTCAAACGATTTTTAAAGAAGACTATTGTTCCCATTCTGTATATTCAACAGTACTTAACATTGATTATACTGATTATACTCTCCCTAACTCACATTTTTAGAACTAATTTGAAGCACTAAAGCTGTTTTTTTTTTCATCTGCAAATGGTAAATTAGTATCTTTAAGGAATGTATATGTCCATGGCAAAATAATCTTTGCACCCTTAAAAAGCACGCAAGAGTTGGTCTGGCTTTCTGAACGAAGATCATGACATCATTCCCATTCGTGTTGTCTCCTAGTATGCATGCAGAAGACAATAATTGTGAACACGAACGACCGTGGAGCTACAATACACTCCATGCTTTGACAGAAAGAAAGAGTTTAGTAATGCAGAGGGGTGAAGATGCTGTGGTTGAATTTTTTTTAATCAATATTGTCACCCTTTGTACAAATGTTTTGTAAGATCGCAACTGTACATTTTGTTCAGAGGTTGACAATGATAAAAAAAGAATCAGCCATAGCACGTCTTTACCCCTTCGCATCTATACTCTCTTTATTTCATTCAGCAAGCTTTGCCCGCGATGGACTGACAATGACAATTGAACTGAACATGACAATGTCGGAATTAAGGAGCCTGGGTATTTGTTACAAATTCGCCGTGTCACTTCCTTAAATTACGCACAGCCCTGATGGTATCGTTGCTGCCTGGAAAGCAGTAGATGACAGGTTCGATTCCCACTGGCTCCTCTTTTTTTCAGACATGTTTATCAAATGTAGTTCAGCAGTTGCGATCTCACAAATACATTTGTACAGAGGTTGACAATATTGATTAGAAAAAAAAAAATCAGCCATAGCACCAGAAAGGACACGTATGGGGAAAAAGGCTAGGCTTCTCTCTCTTCTTGTACCTCAAGTTATTTTCATTCAAACACTGCAAAGTCCCTCTGGTGGCAAATCACACTCAAAATATTATTCTAAAAATTCTCACTGACAGGCGTTGGTAGACAACATTGGTCACACGGACGATGTGCGGATGATGCGAAGCGTAATAATTGTATCGCTTATTTTCCTTGATGATTTCCTGTCCTTTCGCAACCATTAGTCGAGCAGTGTCAACGAAAAAAGGTCCCTTTGCGTACCGGGTGACGAACGTCAACACAACTCTCAAAATATCCACAGGTCACAGAGGTCCTATCTTGTCTACTCGACATGACGTCAGTGTTGAATATGGTTGAAGTTTTCTTTTTTCATGATGTCAATAACGCTTTCCTTATGTAGGATGCGGGGAAAGGCATCCGAAATACAACTATCTGTATAGCCTGCTTGCAAGTCAGAAACAACCTTCCCAGCAAAAAAAAAAAAAAAAAAAAAAAGTATATGAATAAAAAAAAAAAAATAAGTGCCAGAACGAATAAATGCAATTTGTAATCGAAATATGTAAGTGATTTGAAAGTTGTAACAAAAAATGTACGAGCGGTTGATCATTTAAAAAAATACGAAATTGGAAAAAGACATTAATTGGCCAGGAGTTAAACACATAAAATCAATTACGATAAACGGCTTCTGTTTTTCATATCGGAGAACACTGTAATTTCCAGTTCATTTCTGATAAAGAGACACGCTTTCTAAATAAGCTGAAAAGGAAGGTTCCACCCCTGTGTTATATCATTCTGTCTATCCGAAGTCCTACGATATGACCACCCTCTAACAGCCTTGGAGCAACGCCCCCCCCCCCAAAAAAAAAAAAAAAATGACTGTGTGCATAATTCAAGCATGTGCCTGTTTGTTTTGGTATATAACCATGTATGTGATTTTACTCCGGAACTCACTGCTCGTTTTCTACTAAATCATGTATGATGTCTTCGAAAATACTAAGCTATTAGGAGGCATAAGTCGCTTCCGGTAGGCATATGGGGTCGTAATGGGGGTATGTGGGAGCGCTGCAGCATAATAGATAGGACTCCCGACTCCCAATAACATCGGAGGACCCGAGTTCGATTCCTGCCCAGTTCTTACGTCCTTGGACAAGATGTTTTTATCCATCATGTCCCTCTCGACCCAGGCGTATAAATGGGTATCTGACAACGCTAGGGTAATAATGATGACAGGGCCTTCTGTTACAGAGCAGTGGAAACACTGAAAAGGCTACACTGGATAGATAAGACCTTATCATCATCGTTATTATTATCAACACATATCAATGTGAACGAGTTGACACAGTCTGTGACATAGAAAGAGCTTACCGCCCGATAATTTTTAGCGCTCTCGTAAAAACAAACAAACAAACAAAAAAAACCTAATTCGCAAACTATCCATCAGATATGGACTTTCGGTATTGCCTTCGCCCTATTACGAATTTTCACACGTATAGGCATAATTGTTCTGAACACGAGTAAGTGAGATTTTCTTGTTTTCATCGCCACACAGTAACAGGATACTAGTAAACAGTAGACAACTTCAGTCTCGTTGCTCATAAGAGTCCGATAGACCAAGCACGGGAAACATATTCCTCTCTCTTTCTCACACACGCGCATACATTATCATACACAGACACACAATCACAAATACACACAAAGGTCCGTCATACCCTTGCTATAAAGTTCCTTTACATATTATGTACTCATGTAAGCGCTATGTATATTACTTTGTATTACTTTATATGGAAATAAAATCACTTTGAATTGAATTGCACTGAATTGAATAAACATTCACAGTCATATTAAAACACAATGTATTGATGAGCAAGCATTTTGAAAGGCACGCATGCTATGAAGTAAAACAGATGTTTTCAATGTGTTGCTTTGACTATATCTTTGATCATGATAAAATTAATGTCAATGGCAATATCATAGTTCTAAGCAGCGTTATAGTGCACTGCAAAATCGTTGGAATAAACAAAGATAGTTTGTGGTTATCATACGAAGAAAATAATCTTTCTCTTCTTTAACATCGATTAGCTCGCCTTTTATTTCAAATCATTACTATTAGTAAGCCCGTGTTATTATGACCGATATTACTCAGCGGGTGAAACACGTCTCACGTCAACTTCATATAACGTCATTATAATTCCACATCATTTCAATATTATGTTCTTTCAGTCAATTTGAGTATAAAGTGGAGTATCCCTTTAAGGACAGTCAACCAATCTACTAGACCCGCTACGTCTGTTTGAGTAAACATGTCGGCAGACGGAGTGGTTCCCACTGTCCACTGCACACACCAATATTTTTACTGAGATGTGTAGTGATATGGGAAAGGGGAGAAGTGATGGCAAATATTGACAATGTCCAACGAATCCGTATCTTCCAATTCATGTTTCATCTCTCTTTTATTGTCTTTTGCATAATCGCCTTACAGCGGAAGGGTTAGTTGACCATAAGCATAATAATTTTCCCCAAGAGAGAGACCGGGGAGATGGGGGGGGGGGGGGGGGGGGGGATGAAGAATACGTCGCTTACAACCCACCTTCCTCACAACTTACCAGCTCCCTCTCAACCTACTTCCTTCAAGATACCTCCTTCACAACAAACCAGCTACTAGCAGTGTACTGTATCATGCTGGCTATCAGTAGGAAACCCTGCTCATAACAAATAAAGAAGGATTATTCTTAAACTGAAATCGCGTCACGATCTGCCTAAAACTGAGACATTAGTCTTTTTTATTTTTAAAAGATGATTTATCATATATTATGTTTGAGTTAAAGCAGTAATGTTATTGTTATTGACATGCCATTCTTGTTATCACCATCATTATTTTTATCATCACAATAAATTAATGATAACAGTTGTTATCATTATTACTATAATTCTAGAATTTCAATCGCTTTTACTGTATAAGAACAATTAATAAACAAAGTTTTCTGTGTGTTTTGGTACTGTAGGAAACGGGTAAATTGACCATAAGCATTTCATAAAGAGATCAGGGATATAAGGGGTAATATATTTTCACTATCATCATTAATATCATTATCACTCTCAATTTAATTATTGTAACATGAATCTGCACATGTAAGGATTAATCTCCACACGGAGAGGTTAGAAAATTTGGGAACTTTCTCATGAAGACTGGACGAGAACAAGATTCAGAAAATTCATGACACATGATCAGAGAAGGAGGCATTAAAGGCATAATTTACCATTTGCAAATAAAACAAAAGCCCGGCATTAGTGCTTCAAAATATTTTGAAAATGTGAGTTAAGGATAGAAACAACCAATTTAAAGATATAAACCAGTATAACCGATGTTAAGTATTGTTAAATATACAAATGTGAACAATAGCTATAATAAAAATGTTTCCACAGTAAACCGTGTGCAGTTATAGTTTAATAAGAAAAATAGTGATATCTCCTTATATTTCAGGCTTTATTGCAAAAATGTTATATGGTAGGATGTTTTGTGATACAATTAACCTACACATACGCATTATTTTTTTTAAATCACTGCTCACAAAGGTAAACAAGACCTGTAAGATAAAAGGGAGGTGAAAGAGAGAAAGAAAGAAAGATAGATATACATATAGATAGATAGATAGATAGATAGATAGATAGATGGATGGATAGATAGGTAGATAGGTAGGTAGGTATAGGTAGGTATGTAGATAGGTAGGTAGGTAGGTAGGTATAGGTAGGTAGATACGAGTAGACATAGGAAGAAATAAGAGGGCAGAGAGGGAGAGAGAGGATGAGAGAGAGATGGCATTCGTAGAGAGTATTGTTTTAGGAAGTTGTATTTCATATGAAATGTTAGCAATGACGTCTGAATTGAAGATGGAGGAGAGATATACTACCTTAATGTTTATGTGATGCACTACATACCAACCAGGCGCAGGATGTCATAACGGACGAGAGCTGTATCATGTGATACTCTCACGTATACAGCAGCCTATGTTGAATGATGACTTCATGAAAACATTAATTTTGACGTCTATATTATGAGGTGGGTGTGGAGGTTAGGGAGGGGAAACGAAGAGGGGAGAGGTTGCGGGGCAAACTCGAGGAGGTACAACAAAGACTCCTTTAAGTGGTGCAGAAGCAGAAAGCGAAAAAACGTTTTGCGCATGCATGCCATAAATGCATGTATACATCAGTTACACGTTACGTCAGACGACCATGGCTCTTGCTGAAGTGAAATACCAATAATTACAAGGCGACAAAGTTTATTCGTATAATGAGCTCATTTGACAAAGTAACAGACCCAAAATAAAGTGAGCATCATTAGATCCAGGTTTTAAAATGGCACTGCCTCTCGTTACGCCCCGTTCCTGAACGTGACAATTATATGCAGATGTTCCCCCGTGATCATTATTGACGGTTCGAACCCAATTACTCGCTTCGAAAACGCCAACACAAATTACACACTCATATAGGCCCACTTTCAAAATGATGAACTGAATGATTAGCTAATTAGTCATTGTAAATTTTACTTGCTTTGTGATAATATGAGTATTTTGGCATATCGTGGCGTATGGGGTTTACGCGAGAGTGTGTAGATAAATGACGGTAGTGTGGAACTTTATGTGAGAATGTATGTATACTAGTGGTGCTAGTGTGACAGTGCAAAGGAGAGTGAATTCTGACCGTGCATGATTTTTGGTGAAAATTTTGCACCTGTATGGGTGTGATAATTATAACATGCAAATAGTGTTTTATGATTATTCATATCCAAAGGGGAAAAAGTCTTGAGGACAAGAATGTGTCAAATCAGATAACACTTCTATTGTAGTTCAGGAGTGAAGAAATAGGTGGGGGGGGGGGGGGACTTAACGAGGAAACTAGGTATTTCAATAACAAATATCTTCTTAGATGTGTCTTTAAGGGAGAAAAGTGGAGTATACAGCTTTAGTTGATCGGGTAAGTTGTTCCAGACGTCGGGCGGGTCTGTAAATGTCTGATTGATTTCTGGATTAAAGCATTTTGGCGTTTCAAGAGGTGATAGTCTGTCAAACGGCAAGCACGAAAGGCCTATCTTTGAATATTCAACTTTAAGTGAAGTGTGACCTGTAACACACAAGCAGAGTTGATTTGTTGTGTACTTCAAGCGATAACAAAAGGCCCCATGAATTATGATGTAAATGATATGCTTTTTTAATCATAACAATTTATGGGATCAATTAAGTAATATTACAAATTCCCCACACAGTATTTGACTGCAACTATCATGAGAGGCAAAAATTATCAAAGATTTGTGTAAATCACTAGGGATCGTAATACAGGTAAGAGTTTTTTCAGCTTGAAAATATACTGATGTTCCTTGATAGGGATTTATGTGCATAGCATACAGTTCAATCCATGTTAGTCGAGAATCGATTGTAACACTTATTGAAATTGAATGGATAGCTTTCCTCAGAGAGGAAATCCATAAATTACTTTTTTCATCATTACCCAATTCATGTAAGTTGGATTTTCTGAGATTATCGAAATGTTTTCTTGTTACATTCAAAGTTACTCTATTAAATACAAACCATTGCGATATTTTACATAATTCGCAATTCAAACCATTGGTAAAAATTCCTATTTCATGTGAAGAAATGATCAGTGATGATGGATGTACATATATAATATAAATATTATAGAATTGGGAAGCGGGAAAGACTTTATACTTATTCTTGTCAAAAAAAAAATAGATTCTTTGGGTATCCAATAGCTTATGTCGAGTTCTTGAGAGATGGTCATGGTGATTATTGACGGTTTTACCATACTTTGTGAAACAGGACAAAGCTTATCCTCGTGATCCATACAAATTACGTGTATGGATTTATATTTCGTCGTCAATGTCATAATCTAATGTTTTCAACAATTAAATACATGTATATTAATGATTACTTAATTACACGGCCTTTGATTTTCAATTACAATCGTGTCTCTTAGCGTCAAGTCATATCAGCACGTCAGATGCTTGTATAATGTATCGTATCATCATAAACAATTACTGACACGTATAATTAAGAGGGAGGTGGGTTGTGAGGAAGGTGGGTTGGGAGGGAGTTTGATAAATGTCCACTTTAAACGTGATATTAACTCGTGAATCCTGATACAAACTGCGAAATCATCTTGACTGATAGGAGGAGCAGATTTCACCTCCAGTCATTTTCTTTATGTGAACCTCAAAGCTGTTACAACCTTTGAACCCTATTTAAAGTGATGACAAATGTGTTACCTGACCCACCTTCGTATGGGGGTGGTCACTAGAGAATTATAAAGCCATGATAGTAGCCGCACCTACAAGCTGGCTTTTATAACGTGTAGAATCGTGGTCTATGATAGTTTTCTGGTCGGGAGTTAGAGTGTAGCCTTAAAAAGGTGAGGAATTAATTCAAACAAAACATGCTATATTACATACACAACACTATTACAGAATACGGGAAACACGATGAAATAACTTGCACACACCATGCCTGATCAAAAAGCCTCTAAAAGGAACACATAAGGTTTTCTTTTTGTTTCCATTTAACTTGTAAACCTAATTGACATAAAGGATATTCATAATGATAAGTGCGTGTAACATCTGTCAGCAGACAGCTGATGTTAGTAATGAATCATTATACGATTCACTCGTTAATTCCACGCTCATGAAAAAAAGAGTGTGGGGTGTCAAGAGGATTCAGGTCATATGGGTTACGCTCAACATCAACAAGTCGATTTGTACAACCGGTTTAAAAGTGCATTAGAGCTCCTTGTCTTTCTTATTTTCTCAAAAATAAATCAACTCGAAAAAAAATATTTCTGTGGTATGGCACGGTATATTGTTAAATTCGTTGCTCCATTTCGTAGAGTAAACCACTATGTTCCTTTCATGTGATATTTGAGCCCTTTGTTGTTCATGTCTAGAATTATTTGTTACGGTTGCAGAAATTTCTGAAATGATGAATCTCTAATTGACTCTTAAACAGGCAAAAATTGTTAGATTATGACAGTTTTGTTTTCTTTTCAAGGTGGCATATACGTTCTCTTTCTGAGATTGTGTAGATTGAAGGGATTTAACCAGTAATACTTCTGCAATTTATTGAAGAAAATTAATGGTATACACAGGTGCCGATTTTAGTGAAGATTAAATAATAATGTCTACATTATGGGTTTGATTCATTCACAATTCATATTCCGGTAATAATTCATACAAGGTGCCATACACATTCATGACTTTTGAGCATTTATTGCTTCCAAAGTCAAAACCAAACCACTTGAGATCGAAATGTTTTTTACCCTCTCCCCTGCCTGTTACCATAGATACCGACAGCTTCGAAATGAACTGCCCATTGCACAAACACTGCAAATTTCCTTTAAACGCCTTCAAATTCAGAATCTGGACATAGCTCATGAAAATATTGGCATGTTCAACAATATCTCGGTCCCTATATCATGAAGCCCAAAGAAGGAAATAAAACGTAAAATGACTTTGAAGCAACAACGTTTTGGGCATTTTTGGACTTGAGCGTTTGTACCCACTTGTGCCTTTCTATACAAATAACTCGTAAATCTTATCTATCTGTGGACATAATACGAAATTTTAAATTCGCGGTATAGACATACATTGTAGCCAATTTGAGAATCACGTTATTGTAATGATACTTAGAAGTCTTCCTTAAAGCAAAATCTCGCGCGTTGTAGTTTTCAAAACATACTTTCTTTTTTCATCCATGATCCTCACCGTGTATTCTGCTGATGACGCATTAATCAGCTTTTTACTCTGCCAGTCCATTTGCTTTTTCTATCATAATGGAAAAGATATGTTTAATCATCTTGGCACCTTTGTGATGTATTTTACATCACTGAACGAAATTCGGATAAAAGATACCAAAAATATGTTTAAAAAAAGATAAATGCTGTTTATTTCCTAAATTTGATTACAAATATGACAGTGTGTGAAATGATCGAACATCTACCAAAAAATTCGGATAAAAGATACCCCAAAATAATATTTAAAAAAGGTAAATGTTGTTTATTTTCTAAATTTGATGATAAACATGACAGTGTATGAAATGAACATCTACCAAACAAAAAAATGATTTCGCACTAACTAATCAAGGTGGTTTCATATTATCACCAACACCACCAACAATAATTCTCAGTAAAGTGTAACGCAAAGCGCCCGGCTCGATTTTTAAAAATTCAATACTTTTGAAATATAAACGCTTATGTTTTAAGTTGGGGGAATTGAAAGGATGACACGTCAGTGGTAAAAACAATAAAAAGGTTATTTTCTGCAAACAAAGCTCTGTCCATGAATCGTTGGCTTTTCTGATTCCATTTTTCTGCACATACGACATTGTATAACCAACGGGTTATGATTATGCAATACATTCAGTATTCTTCGGTGTACCTCTAGTTTGTAAATTTGTGTGCGTGTGTGTGTACACATAGCATACATTAATGGATTGTGAATCTATATCGGGTCTTACGGCTATCGACGCAGACTATTAGATTATGAGCCAAATTTCATACTTTATGAGTGAAAGTTGATCGTCTGTTGCCTGCAGGGTCTGATGCAATGAAATTATGCGTGTACGCTAGAGCTTATTGCTCACTTCTTATGTCCTTATGTTTCGATCCTGAAGTATCCTGAGTATTTGAAAGGTTGACGTTGTGAAGGTAAAGCTATCAAAAAAATGACATAACTAACCTTAACCAACTCTCTGAGGAACTACGTTATGAAGAAAAAAAAAGATATCTTCGACTACAAGAAAGGAAAAATAATCGATAATAGGAGCTTAAATGATTAAAGACAGACAAAGGTAGAATGTAAAAGATTAATATGAAAACATTACTGATTTCTGCAGAGATAAAATATTGTTCTATTCACTGTTATCATTCAAGAAAGAGCCTAGAACTGAACGTACACAACAAACATGAACATAAAAGACACATTCATTATCACATACAAAATTGTACAACGCATCTCCACACATACACTTCAAATTCTAAAGCACCGCTGCACTTTTTTGTCTTCATTATTTCTCTCTCTCTCTCTCTCTCTCTCTCTCTCCCACGTTATCTCCACCCAGTGACTGTTGACTTGAATATATTCCCGATTATGTCGTACTGTTTAGACAACTATTTCTGAAGGTATTATCCTCGTCAAGCGTATGCTTGTAATGACGGTCTCCTATACTTCTGTTATTTAGATTAGAGTTGCTTAATTTGTATTTTGAACTACATGTACATGAGGTTTTAAGATGTTTGCATATTATGTGCATAAAATAACACCTGCTCTTTTTCATTTTGCGTTATCATAGAATAATGTCGTATATTTGAATTAATCGCTTATTTATTTCAACTGCTAGATTCAAATTATATTACACTCAATTACCTTATTCAATTGACTTTGTGTTATATTTACGTTTGAGAAAGCAACTCAGAAATAAAATCAATGGACGAGAAAGAGGGGGAAGGGAAAGAGGTTGCGGGGGGGGGGGGGAGCGAGAAAAACATGAGCTAATTTGTTGCTAGTCACTTCTCAGGACCTCAGCTTCAATCTAACCTCTTGACACAGGGGTACAGCAAGAGATGTTTGACTACGGCGGCAGCGTATCTGCTTGGGAGTGAACTTGCCGACCTAGAAACTATGTCGTATTATGATATTTGATTCAAATCGGGTCACATGATCAGCATCCAGTGACACACCTCCCCAACGCCCGTCCTGTCATCACCTTTGGTATTCGTAGTCTCTTATCGTAGCACGACAGACCTTCAAGTTTAAGGAAATGTTTTATCTATTCGCTTTCGGTTTACATAATCCTTAGATTAATCACAATATCAAGATATGATTAATGATTTACTCATAGACATTACCGTGCGTGATCCAACAATACATGGATACTTCAGCCTAGGAAGAAAGGTTTAGCAAATGTTAATAGAAATCATGTGTCGGCGACTTCTATGGCTGACTTGTTATCAAAACCTTGTTATTTGCGTGCGTGTATTCGTGTATGTGTGATGTTTGAGCCTGTGTACGAGTCTCTGATATGGTTTGCATTATGTATCCATGGAAACGGTCACCAGGAATCTCTTCAAAAGGAGACACAATGAAAGAAACGATGTAATAGATACATCCTGCACAGGGACTGTACACTTCAAAGACTCGCAACCCTAATCAGAAACTTGCTAAGAAGAATTTTATATTCGACCCGCAGCAATAAGAATTGAAAATAAAAACTTTATGATAAATTATGTTACTGTCATATCTCCTGCCATGAATCCGCATTGAAGAATCCAAAACTATGATTATGGAAGAAGAAGGAATTTAATAGTGAATAGTTAGAGGTGATGAACAGCCACGATAGCCAAAGACTAAGCGACCTGCAGATCCCAGTAAACACGCAATGACACGCTGGTAACATGCAATTTGAAAAGATCAGAGTATTCAATTGACAGGTGCGAGTGGGTAATTTAGATACGATTCTCATATAATTACTGAAAACAATAAGTGTACTTCCGTTTTAACGAACACGGTTATAACGAAATCCCGTTTACAACGGAGTAAAAAGTCAGGCGGCAACATTATCCGCTCTATTTATTTTTACTGTTCATTTGTTCGGTTATAACGAAATTTCGATGTAACGAAAGAAAATTGCCGGTCCCGACGACTTCGTTATAATGGGAGTCCACTGTATTGTGCCTTTTTTTTTTTTAAAGGATTTCAACGCGTCGAAAACCGGAAAAGACTCTTAATGATACCAAAGAATTCTTCCCAATTTCAATATGGTGCAGGCATATCTCCAAATAATTAGGTGATTATAGAGGTAAGGGTATACACAGTAACATACTTACATGCTTAATAACGCACTAAAGCCTGTGGACTATTTATTATTACTACTGCCCTAGCCAACTCCAACACGTTTTGCACACAGATAAAATCGACCAATCTACAATATTTATTCGCATTCTGATACGGGATTGAACTTTGCTCTGTCCCCGCGTCGTTGAGAACACACATAAATCACCCTCCCTCGGATCAAGAGACCCAACACCCAGCTAAACACGAACTTCGCAACAACACAACGTCCGACAGAGACTTACTATTAGGATGAAAGTACCGATAAATTCAGCCAGAATTTCTCGTGCAAGTTTGTTGCGAATCCGCAGGGTCTCGAACATCTTCTCCTTCGCTGTAGGCATGTTTGCAGCGAAATCACAGTGGTAGCAATTGAACTTGTCGTCTGCTCCGTAGGCTTTGATGTGAAGTCAAGTTGTACGTCTAATTTCGCTCGTCTGCGCACAGGCGATCCTCGTGTGCTCAGTAAATAGCGCCTATACCAGCAGTGACGCGCTGATCTTTCCGGAATTCCAAGGGTATTTGGGCGGTGTTGTGATCCCCCGAAAAGTCTCACAATCAAGAGTCGGTACGCTACCAAGACAACAGAATTGAGAATACTCCTTAAGTTATCACAGTCATATGCAGAGAATGGAAAAAATGACTGAACACGCTATTAAAGGCATACACCCTATTGCTAAAGTGAGCTGCAGTGAGCCGTATTTACATTCTTCCCTCCTCAACTCTGAGAGGTAACTGTATAACTGTCAGACAAACCTGGCAGATATCTAGATACGTTTGACAAAATAATCAGGGGCGGAGGTAAATCAAATAGCGACGAGGAGCCATGGAGAGTTGCGTCTGTCACCAACGTAGATGGGGCTCTACCTGCTTTCAGTGACGAACGATCTTCCAAAGACTAAGCTTCAATGTCATTCGTATTTAGGTATGGGTGTGCTATGACACAAATAAGTCAAGAAGGGTATGCTTCTAACAGTTTGAGGCATTATCTACTAACATCATTATTGATTATATAATGCTGTTATTACCAGTTCAATTTAATGATCCGTCCTTAATTTCGTTCTTGTCCTTGTTAAAGTCCTTTCTTTCTGACAGTTTCGCCTGACGTCATAATGTCAAAATTTTCATACACGGAATATTCCTTGACGGATCTTGAGATATCCTTATCCCCTAGAGTAATTCACAAAATGTACAAGTTATGCTTCGCCTGTGAATTTCTCTTTGCCATAATACAGTTAAAAAATAAATTGCAGTGTTGCTTATTTGTTAATTCATCGAAATACAAAGATGATATTGCTTCAATTTCACAATGTTTTGTAGAAGTTTGTGCTATTTGATATTCTTTAAACAAACATCTTTACTCATGTAAGCGTTAGCTATATTACTCTGTATTAGTTTATATGGAATTAAAGTCAGCTGAATTTGATTTGACGACTTTCACTATCACTCTTTTTATTGTTAATGTCATCGCTGTCACTGTCTCATACTTCCACTCATTCATCCTCACCATCATTCATTATAAGTAAATTCTGCGATTCAGATAAAGAGTTTGTATTCTAACACGTCTGGTAAGTGAGAAAGAAAAACTCGTGACAATTGAACCAACATTTAGCGCATACTGATATATAATAACTAATATTTGGGAGATAGGTTAACAGCAGTTTAAGAGAAAACAACATTACATTCAATGCAATGCACTATTCAGGTGGCATGTTGATGTGCGATTATCATGCACAGACCTCTAAGAAGAAGCCAAACAGCTGACTATAACGTCGATGAGTGTGTCTTTGCATCAAATAATCCTTGTCCCTGCATTAAAACAAAATTTTACAATTACTTTTTTTATAGTGTCTCAAACTGTCACATCATTTTGAATGCTGTGGTGCGGTATAGGGTCATTTGTCTTCCAACAACACGCTCACTCGGCCGAACAAAATAAAGCAAACACCCATGATACAAGCATATTATAAGACGACCTATTCACAAAATACCATCAACAAATACCAGGTATAAGTGTTGATATACCAGGTATAAGTGTTGTCTGCTTC
Source organism: Diadema antillarum (assembly GCF_040938485.1). Classification (NCBI taxonomy): domain Eukaryota; kingdom Metazoa; phylum Echinodermata; class Echinoidea; order Diadematoida; family Diadematidae; genus Diadema; species Diadema antillarum. Next base: position 384,713 of record NW_027272486.1, on the reverse strand, counting down.
ATCACAGTAAACGATCTTTCATCTACAGTCATCATACCTATTAATTTTGTAAATTCAAGCCCACCTGGTATGTGTCCAGACTCTCCCAAGGATAAAGACGACGTTAAAGCTCACCTGCTCTTTTTCTTCTAATCAAGCAGCACAGCCTATATTAGACCTCAGTCGCAGTGTAAAATTAGAACCACTTGCCATCGGGAAGCAGAGTTCTGCAGTCTCCACCGACACTTAGCCGTGTGCGACGCTTCACTTCGGCCCTGGCTCTGATCTACTCGTGCTCATAGTTAGTACACATTCTCCTCCCCATTATCTCAATTATCCCACATCATTTTCATTCTGTGATGTCAGAATACCCTCTCGGCACTCCATGAGATTCATAATCCATTCAAATGTATGCATGTCTTCTTCTGGCAACCCAGGTAGCTATCTGCTCACCTGTTGAATAGATTATAATTTTTGAAAACATTTCCTTCCTTGCGGCATGCGTCATTTGTCACCAGGTTTTGGAAACATGCAACAGATTTTTATTCTCAGAATGGAGTATTGTTAGACAGTGCATTTTATAAAACGTAATTAGCTGTTAGGGGATCGTAAGGTGGGAAGGGAAAAGAAATTCTCCCAAACCATGCTAAACAATGATAATTCTTGTCCTTTTTTGTGCTTTAATTGAGAGATGTAATTGACGTCAGGTGTGCACCAGACAATTTACAAGACCTCAAATGCAATTTTACAAAATTACAAAAGAGGAAAAAACCAGTATTCTCCCATTTATAGCTTTGTTTAACAATTCATTTCAATTCAATTTGATTCATTGACTTTATTTCCATTAAACAGAATGTAATACATAACACAAAGCATACCTTCGACAAATTGTATCGCCTAACAAACGTCTTTGATCTTAATGAAATAGAATTACGCAGGGGGGGGGGGGGGAATCATGAACTAGAATGCATGTAATGTGGATAGAGTACTTTTGAACACGCTCCAGTTATTTCGGTACACAAAGTGAGCAGGGCTGTCTAATAACAAGCAAGCAAGTTATCATTCCTATGAACGATGTATGTCTATAGTAAAATAAAGGGATTTTATTTATAATTGTGATGCTCTGAACATGATAATGAAGTGATAATTCCATTGCCTCGCGTGTGTTCTAATCGTAAATTGTTTAGGGCTTACGAATTGTCACCTTTTCTCGCAATGAAATAAATGAATAAAATACCATGTAACTAAGTATAAAGTATACAACTGTGATTTAAAAAATGAGACCTTCTCGTCAGAGTAGTGTTGCATTGTCTTTGGATTAGCAATGACGAATGTGAAGGGGAATTTGTAGTTGCCGAATTGTGAGAGAATTTTATTGTTGTTGTTGTTGTTGTTGTTGTTGTTGTTGTTGTTGTTGTTGTTGCAAACCAGTGTTGCAGATTTGGAAGTCCCCATCTCGTGACAAAAAGTGCTTGTCATTGCTATATCGTGTTAAATCATGAGAAAATCTGACATTCTGTCACATCTTCATTTCATATCCGTTCGATCTTGACGAAGCTTTTGCATACTAGTCGGTATGTTACTCATTAGACTAGTCTATTCCACTTATCATAAAATCACTTCGCATTGTGTGGCATAGTCCACCGGCCATTATGGCCATGTTTACACAGTTCTACTAACGACGCAGATAGATGGCGCTGTAGCTTTTGGTTCTAGTTCGAGGGCAGTTTCCTATAATGCTCCGCATTCCTTACATTTCTTCGTCTTTAATTTGTCCGTAGTTGAAGAACTTCCTTCCAAAAGGCGCTAAATATATAAAAATAATGATGGATTTAGCGCCTTTTGGAAGCAAGCTCTTCATTTTGTTACCAAAAGTTTTATCTGTCAAAAATTTAGGGAACACAACTTTGAAATAATATCGCTTTTTATGGCGACCAGTTTCACAAGTCCTTTCTCTTCACCTCATTCATTAATATGTTATTGAAATCAAGCTTATAATTGCCGTTGCACTATTGTAACTCTTCAAAGGGTTATCATCTAGTAGGCTGTATACAGGCTCACTCTCGAGAGTGATAAAAAACTCGGGCCATTGGGTCCCTCTTTCTTTTGAATCATTTTCAACATGCCCCCCCCCCCCCCCCAATCCTAAGTGCCCGTTTGGTAAATACCCTATACATAATACAGATCCTATACTCAGTCTTGTCTTCGGATTATTAAAAAGTTTGACAGTGGGCTTTGTCCTTTTATGGTAGTTCTAAAAATTATACGTGCAGTGGCGGATCGGGGGGGGGGGGGGGGGGGGGCGCAACCGGCGCACGTCCCCCTTTATTTTTCGTTAAAAACAAAAGAAATAAAAACTGAAATGAAAGCCGGAAGTGGCCCTAGAAATACTAGTTTCGCCCGCCCCCCCCCCCCCATTACAGAATTCCTGGATCCGCCCCTGTACGTGTAGATGAAACTGCAGAAAGAAAGGACTTGAGACAAACACAGTCACTCTCTCATTTCGTCTTTTTATTCTTACTCTTTGTATCTGCCTCCTTGAATTCTGAAAATTGCTACCAATTGTGTATTACGTCCCTATTTACGGGACTGGATACACGCATGACCGTATGTTATTGTTGAGTGTCTAGGCCTAGAATGTAAAGAGGCCTTGGCGAGGAAAATTCCTTCCCATTCAAATATTGGCTACCCTCCGTAAGATTGTGACAGAAGGCCTCTACAGCAATGCCATGACAGTCTCTTCAGGCAAGCTGAAGGATTGTGATAGGTGTTGTTCAGTCCTGGAGTCGGGCAGGGAGGTATTTTTTTTCGTCTCGCATCCCTGAGTAGGGTTAAGTGTAGCAAATTGAATGCGAATTTCCTAACAGTCCGATTGATGGTGCTGTGCATTGGATTGTGTTGAATCTATATACAATGGGGTTGTGCATCTTGTAGATAGTGATTGTGATTGTGATTGTGATTGTGATTCTGAGTGTTTATCTTTTCCTCTGAAGTCTTATAGCAGCATTTGGGAGAATCATCAATCAATCAATCTATCACTGAATTCATTATTACGTCATAATTATATGTTTAAAATCCTTGCTCAGCTTGTGCAGCCACCAGCGGTCTGAAGCACGTACCTCGTCAATGTTCTCTTCCGTTCTCCTTGTTCAGCGTGTAGCAGTAGTTCTTTCTTTCTTTCTGTCTTTCTTTCCTTCCATTCTATCTATTTAATTTGGCAAGTCATGTCATGTTGTGTTTATCATGTTTATTTCGTCCTGTGTTAAATTATTTTTGTGCTAATTATTTGCAAATAAGTATTTCACAAGGTCTTTTTTTAGTGGTTCACAATATACAAGCATGCTTTTTAGTAGACCTCTCAGTTCTTTTTTTTTTCAACAGAAGCATTTAACGGTATGCGTGTATATTTTTATCTGTATAATTTATCCTTTGAAAAGTCGAATGTATAAAATGCTTATGATATAATTTCTGACTTTATCTGCGTTATTAGTTTTGTTGGGGAAAAAGAATGAAAATACATGAATTAAAGACGCTGGACGTGTTGTGATAGTGTCAGGAGAGAAATTTATCTTTGATTTTGCCAGTGAAGTGAAATCGAATTTGTTTGAGTTTGCAAAAGATTTAGAGCTTTAAAGTTGTCCTAGAAAGCCACTAGGTCAAACTGCAAGAGATTGACTGTCTGGAAATTTATATTAAATGAGACAAAGTAAAAGTTAAAGAATAAACTGGCATAGTAACAGCATGTCTAGATCAGTCAAAGTCAGACAGGGCAGTCACATGAAATGAGACAAAGCAAAAGTTAAAGAAATAGCATGGTAACAGCATCCCCGGTTTGCAATATTATGTATTAACTCAGACTATAGAAATTGAGTGAATAGAGGTGTTATGTAATAGCTCCCATCCAGGTGGTGGCTAGGAATGTTCTCTAGCTCAGTCGAGACTCAGCTATGTCAGTGTCACTAGGGTGTTGGTTGTAGTTTATTGTTCACAAGTTCATGAGTAAAGATGTTATGTAACAGCAGTCTAGACGATGGCTAGACATATTGTGTAGAGTTTTAATAGGGCTATATTTAAGCATGATGATTGGATGATTTCTTTAGTGTAGGAAAGGCATGAAAAGGCAAGTGTATGGGAGTGTAAGGGACTTTAGTGTGAACATCTATGGTTAGGGAAGCTAATAAAAAGCTCAGTAATGTAGAGGATCGAGGAGAAACACTTCAATCAGACATCCAGCATAGATCTCCGCTTAGGCAGCAGTCGTTCTTCTGGGGGGTTTCCACGTCGGTGAGATGCGAGCTCCAGCTGCCGATAAAACTGAACTCGGACAGTTACGACGAGTGTATCCGGCATTGATGGCGACTGAGCCAAGCTGAGGGGATCACCAGTTCAGGTCATCCAAGATAACCTAAGTTATGTATTTGTGATTTGTTTCATATTATATTTTATGCTCAATGTATTGTTATGAACGAGAAAGCTGCAAAGATTTGAAAGATTAAACTCGAACATAACTGTATACGAACAGTTTGAATTTCCATTATTTTGGTGTCAGAGTAGCAGAGGAAAAAAAAAAGTCACTCACGTGACAGATAGGTACACTGAATATATGTGTTCATGAGCACATTTATATAGGTATGATAGCTGTTGATAATGGAACCGTTGTGGTCAGGGATCCCACACTGTGAAACAATGATCCCTCACTGTGCAACCTTTCTGCAGAAGAGGGCGTACTAGGATTTCATTTCATTTTCATTTTTATTTCAACACGGTAATAAAGAGGATGTCTTGCTCAGCTATCGGCTGTTTGCATGCTGCTTTGAGTTGTTTGTTTTATTATGTGGAGATTTGGACTAAGGATGGCTAAGGTGTTGCTTGCATTCTGGCAAATTCCAGGAACGTCATGATTCTACTTTATGTAGGTCTGGGCCTCTGGGGGCAATGACCTTGCCTAGATACTTTGTAGAAGAAACAGGGTCAAGGACTGTAGCGTTCAAGATGTATTTACGATCCCAGCTCGTCTTCAATCTGGGACTGAGACTAGTTGCACTTCTGTTCATTCGGAGTTCCATCATCCACTTGTTTGGCAATCTATTGAGTTCATCTATTTTCAATGGCTCGTAAAGATTACTAGCATCATCTGGCGAATGGATTGTCATTCACATAATGGCATCATCAGCAAACAGTCTATAATTCTAGATCCTATCTCGTCTATCAGGTTATTTATTTTGAAGAGGAAGAGGCGAGGTCTAAAAACATGTAATTGTAAGTGTACAATACTTTGAAACAGGGTACTGTTTACGATATGCTTTATATCATTAACAATCATATGTATGTTCTATATAAGTTCATATGCCTTTACGATACATTATTTAGATTATTTGAATACTATGTTAGTGGTAGGGTCTATATAGTTGTTGTAGTTTGTTTTATTTGTGTTTGTTTGATAGAGCAATATAGCGACAGAGTAACACAGAAGAGAATTGAGAGACAGTGGCAAAATGGCAAACTGAAAGCGACAGAGTGGCAGATCGAGTAATAGAGTACCAGAGTGACGAACTAAGTGATTAAGTAACATACAGACAATATCTGACAATTTGAATCGGTTTGGTATTCGTGTTCAGTCAGGAGTTTCTGGGTTATGCATCTGATATACTTGTTATTGGTGAAAATGAGATGCACAATGCACCCAAGTTGAATTTCACTCATAACCGTATACTCATTCTGCTAATTGAGAGATACATTGTACATGCCGGGATCTTACCACATACAGCGGGCGCGCTGCTATCATTCAACATTCTCGACTCACTCACTCACGGGCCCTGAATATGTCACAAGGTCGCCGTATCGGCCGATTTCATGTTGACACGCGCGAACTTTGTATCCTCGAGATGTGAGGTCAAGTTTACGTTCGTTCGAAAGATAATGCCACTGCGAAAGTCTGATCTCGACAGCTCGACTGCTGACTGCGCCGGGTGCTGCTTGAACATGGCAAGTTTTACAGCGAGACTCGGCAAGCGGTAGAACTCCCGCTTGTGTTGCTCAGCATGACAGTATAATGTTGTAATATCGTGCTACCATTCACCGTCGGTGTTTTTTTTTTCGTCTAATAATATCGCAGTTACAAGAGCAGGCAATCGGCTGTCAAAGCAGGCGACTGTTGCGACTACTCACCCTGGCGGCGTTCGTCTATTGATAGATATTTAATGAGCTAGCTGTGTCTCTTTCACAAATTAAGGTCATCATAGATTACACTCGAGCTTGTCATGAGACAACACGTTCTGTCTAAATCTAACGCAGCGATCTATGATACAGATTCAGGTATACGTTCCCTGACGCAGCCTCCGTCGTTGCAAGGAAAAAAAAACTACTTGGCGCTCTAGAAGCAAGCATACTAAAAAGTAATAACAAGGCATATGCATGTTATTATACAGAAACGTTGACAAGTCACTACCTCAGTGAACTCAAGTGATGCAGATATATGATTTGATCAACTGACTAATGGTCAAGACTGCATACGCTACAGTATGTAGGCCTACACCAACAACGGATGAAATATTTCGATTCCATTGAAGCTCTATTTTGAAGGCGCCACGGATTAGGATACTGTTCTTCTTCTTTTTTTCTTTTAAGCGAATGACCAGGGTTTTTTTTGACAATGAAGGCGAGAGCTGATGGGTCAAACAGAATGACCACTTATGACCAAAAGTGTAATCAAGTTTACTGAAGCATTGCCTGCAATTTATTCGTGTGCACTATGTTACACTATAGTCCAATCGCGAAGGATATCCACACTGTAATCTAGTCCCTGCGACTCAACAATGTTTCTCTTCATTTCAACCTGAAAACCGCGCCTCAGTCTCCGCTATACCTCCCGACCTGATGGCAGCTTCCAGCAGCAGCAGCAGCAGCAGAAAACTGTATCGTTTCAGGCTGGTAAAATCCGCCATCGCCTTGGTAGTTTGTGTAGCCTCGGGCTCCGTGTACCTCTCAAGACTGTCAAGAGGACCTCGAGAGAGCGGGGCGAAGCTCCGGCAAGATCTTCACTTCCTCCCGTCAAAGTTGTCGGACGAACCAAGCCAAGGTAGGATTGTATGCCACTGTCAGATTGTAGTAAAATGTTATGAGGGAATGTTTGATACCGTTATCATACGCCTAGCAATGTCGAGGCATTACCGAAAATTAACCCTTGGCATACTACATCAATTACGTGACCATATTAGGTTTGTATGTTAAATTTGTACACGTTTGATTCATTGGCATAGAACGAGTTTAGCAAAAGGTTCAGATGCTGCTGTTTGTATAGACAATGAAACAAACGTGCAAACGGGAATTACAAACCGCTATTAAAGCTTATGTTTCTAAATGTTTATTGGTTACTGTTACAACACTTGAATTTGTTCACTGACAGTGGCTGAGTTTCTAACCGGCATGTGCTGAAGTGCTCGCTCAATCTCCCGTGGTTTTATTTAGGGAGTATTTAACTCCAGTAAAAGACTTGTTCATTAGGAAAACAAATGAATCAGAAATGCAATGACAATGGAATCAGACATGCATAGAATGCAATGCTCCTAAATCCACATGAAAAGCTGATGATTATTATGTCTCCAGTCAAGTGCATACACGCTTACTCGAGCGTGTGCTTGTTATTGTACAATTTTATCATTGAAGCAAATGCTTGTATGAATAACGCGTAGTAACCAATATAAAGAGGCCTGACTATAGGTTTCCTTATCATACAGTGTACTGATTTTATCTGTCTAGTTTCATCTGGCAGCCGCATATATTCCATGTATTCCTGTAAGGTCACTGTGAGGAATTGACAGCACATTCCATTTCAATTGATTACTTGTATCTCTCAAAGTAGACATAATAGTTTTTAACTATAGGGGACCTACAATAAATATACAATTGGGACAGTTGTAACAGGGGACCTATACACTTAATATACAACCAGGACATTATTTAAAAAGGAAAAATACATGGCGTGATAATACAATTAACAGAATGTCAATATCACAGGGTCACAAAGCAAGCTAAAGAATGAGAAACACGTTCGAATTTATGTGAAAGCGATATTATGAACTGTAAAAGTTTTAAAATAAGTGATTATTACCAGGTATACAAAAGCAAACATGCTGTTTGACAAAAAAGCATACATGACACGCTGGTTTGGATAGGAAGAAAGGGTATTTATACCAGGGGAAAAATGCATCCAAGCCACTGTAATCCCAAAGGTCTTAAGTTTCATTGATTCGACTTCGCAAGGGTGACACTTTGGGGATAAAAATATTGGTAGCATCTGGAAAACAGAAGCATGATTTCCAGTCACGTGTTAAGCCATTGAAATGTCAAAAACAAAACCGCCTCCTGTGACCTATACTCATACGATGTGTGATCTAGTTTCCGAGGACTAGGCAGCTCTAGTAACCACAAGAATGCTTAATTTTGTGAAAGACGCAACTATATGGAATTAAAAAAACATAAACAACAAACAACCAACAAGCAAGGTTAAAAGTCATGGAAATTGTTACTGCTGTCTGCTGGTCTATAGAGTTTATCGAGCTGTAAATTATACCCTGGGGATGATTGTTCCAATACTTAGGTCCTATAAGCATTATTGCTTTTCTTATAAAGAACTACCAGTCTGCCTTATATATCTATATACATATACATTATATATATTTGTATTTATAATTATGCGTGTATGGGAGGGCTTTCGTGTTAGTGTTACAATAGTGCTGTTCAAGTTCATAAACAGTCTATACTGGTCAAATGTATCTCCATTTTTTTTGAAGGTTTTTTTTTTTTTTTTAATTCTAATATTCCGGACATATGGCGATAATTTACCGTAGTTGTTTCTAGAGCCAAACAGTGCAAGAAAAGGACTTTGAGACGAGTTGAAATGAGGATGATGCAAAGACGCATAACGCTGATGACATTCTCAACATGGCCCTATCATGATGCACAAGGCGTATTCAACATTGTCAAGGATATCAAGATTTTCTGGAAAGTTCGAGAATATCTTCGTAAAAACACTCTTCAACTTCTTTATAATGTACTCTTATTACCTTATACACCCTACTGTTATATTGCATGGGTGTATTAGCAAAATCAACTCTCTCTTGTCATTACAAAAACGTGCGGTAAAACTTTTCGCTGGTTTTTAAATACTCAGCACACACCGAATGTTTGTTTCAAAATTTAAGAACTTTAGAATCTCCAATATACATCACACTGTACTTACATGGAAAAAGCGCAATATTCATGTTTAGAGATAGGCTAATAATCAGCTCCCCGTAACGTTTAAAGATAAGGACCTACGGGTTTTTTTTTTAAAGCATTCATTCACATCCTATCCGTCTTGCAAAAGACTATTAGTTCAAAAATCCTAAATTTACCAGAGGTCAAAGATAAAATATGGCATCATGGGCCTGATGTATGGAACTCATTCAGTAGGAGTTCTTCTCTCCAATTTTCTAAATCATCCTACAAAAAACCTAGTCTTCTCACAACGTATCACTCGAAATAAAAATAAAAAAAATATCCCAGATGCCGTTATCCCAGGCAAGCGCATTGCTTATCGATAACGATCTCCTGAACCTGCATTCATTACAGGTACACTTTACCTTTGCGAGCAGTGATTTAAAGAATGTTTGAGATATTACATTTGATGCATATGTGTAGGTCAGTTGTATCACAAAACATCCTACCATGTAAAAAAAAACCCAAACAAACCGAAACATTGTTACAATTGTATTATATCTATTGTTCACATTTTGTATATTTAACAATACTTAACATTAATTGTGACCCTGCACCTCAAAACAAACAAAAAGTCGCCAGACATGAATTTTTAATGAAGACCATATTCTGAAAGAACAGACTTTAAGCTTTAAAATGATGTATAACTCAAATCAAATGGACTCTCCTAACCTATCTAAACATTGGAAAGAAAGCACAAACTCAGGAAAAGAGTGAACTGAGAAAAGAGGCTCTGAAGTACAGTGTCTATTCAAGCGCTTAATCTTTACCAAACCGTGCTGGCTGTGTGATAAATGGGACAAAAAACAGGAAGTAAACCACCAGAGTAACAACAATGAAGGGATTATCAGATTAAACTGAAATTAAATATGCCTCATTAACACATTCTGTCCATACTTAATGTCAACTTTCAAAGCAGTAGCACTATCCTTTCAAAAGTTATTAGAGTTGAAAGTGAAGAGTGTGGACAAGGTTTTTCAGAAATCAAAAAGGGATTCTAAAGACACACCTAATCACACTATTCTACCAAAAATGTTCGAGATAAACTGCTAAAAAAACACCTTTTCCTGCCTGTTTTATGATACCAAATTTTAGCATAATGTAAAAGAAGACCCACTCTTTCAGAAAATAGGAAAAAGTCAAGTTCGGCTAGGTTGACCCATTTCACTTATTTTCAGTCCTCACGCAAAATCAGTGTGTGCGACTTTATGTTCGTTTTGAGGTGCACGGTCACAATTATACTGATTCAAAGGTTTACATTTCGGTTGTTTCTATCCCTAACTCACATTTTAGAACTATTTTGAAGCACTAAAGCTGGGGTTTTGTTTCATCTGTAAATGGTCAATTATGTCTTTAAGATACGATGGAATATATGCACGTATATCACACACACATGATATTATCTATTTCTTTCTAGGACTCTTGTTTGCCTTTTGATATGAATATCTTTGATTTTTTTTTTCTCGTAATGATTTCATTTGTAAAAGTGGAGAAGTAAAACAAATTGAAATTAAAACTGGAATTAAAGATACCCAGACGTATATCATTCTGATCACTATTGCACTGGCAAACAATCTGCATGGGCCCATACCATCCTGGTCAGGACCGGAAGGCAATATACAATCTGTTACCTTTGGGAACAGTGATTTAAATTTTTTTAAAGATATGACATTTTATTTTAATTCATATGTGTAGGTCTGTTGTACAACAAAACATCCTATCACATAATTTGTTTTTTTAACAATAAAGCCTAAAATATAAGGAGATAGCTGTATTTTTCTCAATAAACCGTAACTGTGGACGGTTTAGTCTGGAAATATTATTATAACTATTGTTCACATTTTGTATGTTCAACAATACTCAACATCGATATTACCGCTTTTAATTTTTATAGTGGTTGTTTCTATCCCTAACTCATGTTTTAGAGCTATTTTAAAGCACTAATGCTGGGTTTTTGTTTCATCTGCAAATGGTAAATTATGCCTTGAAGGGGAAGGAAAAGCGGTATTTTCTTAAAATGAAATACTGTTTGAACATGCCTATATAAAACACACTCATGTTCTGTAATCTTGCTTATCGTTCTACACTACAGTGTATGATACGTCGATTGTTTCACTGACCGAAAAATTTGTGATTACGTGCAAAGATAAAGCAAACGTTGTTTGCCCCAGTGTGGAGTGTGATGACCAATGAAAGAGATATATTAGTAGATGGGCACAGACAAACGACAGATATGGACGGAAGAATGAAAGTACAATCAGGCTAGATCGATGGTCCAATGTGATAACACTTGACGTCGTGACGGAGCAAAATTGAGTTCATCACCTTCAGGAAGTGTGAGAGGACACCTAGTCGTTTTATTACATTGCCACTTACCCTGCTCCGCTTCTGTGTGACAGGACAGCTAACAATGAAAAGGAGGTCATTTGAAGTCCATGGCTGGGGCCAGTTAACTGTATCAAACCATACGTACATGCAATGTGTATCAAGTACTTCATAGCCCTACTTTTGTACTGTGAATATCATTTAAGGTTCTTGTAACAGCAATGGATTTCGTGTCATACAATGCAACACATTCTTCACGCAAAAGAGATCTTGTTGATTTCAAGTGTATTGATGTAGGCCTACACTCGTAACGTCATGCAACTGATTTGAAATTAAAGAATTGATACCGAAAGAGGGAGGGGTCTCGATTGGCAGGGAAAGGAAAAGCTTGGTTTGATCTTAATTTTTGTAGTATGCAGGGGCGGATCCAGGAATTCTGTAAATAATATTTCTGGTGCCACTTCCGGGTTTCATATCATTTTTTCTTATTTTTTTTGTTTTTAACAAAAAATAAAGGGGGGGGGGCGTGCGCCGGTTGCGACCCCCTCTGGATCCGCCATGGTATGTGTGGCAATTACACGTCCTATGTCGCAAGACAGGAGGCAGGAGCATGTGAAAGACTTTCAAGACAAGATATGTTCAATCTCTTCCTAACGCAGTTTAACATGTTTAATATGGATCGACCGGGGAAAAAAGACATCCATACAAGAATATCTGCAAATGCCCATGGTGTCTCAAACCACACAATCGTTTTTAGTTATGCTAAATGTTTCATTTTCTAAAATACATTATTATGCATGTAGGTAAATCATTTTCTAAATCAGTTAAGTCGGTTAATCAACCAATTACCGGATTAGTGAAGGAAAGGGAGAGGGATGCGTATGCCTCTAATTCGGAAAGGTGCCCAGTCCAATTTAAATACCCATAGAGGGACTTTAGTCCAGCGGATATAGAAAAAATCATGCACTTTATGGTAAAAGCACCATACTTGGTACACATGTACATGATGCCAATATAAGTCATTTCTGATATGGAAGCCACTCTGATTCTCCCTTTGGCGGCCGTGGCGGCCATTTTTCAAAATGGCCGCCATGTGATATAGCAATGATGTGTATTTTGGAAACTATAAGTCCGATTGTCGTGATTCTTGTACCAAAGTATAGGTTTTGAGGGTCAAGGATTCCAATAAAATAATTTTTGAGAGGATAAAACCATGGCAACCTACTTATTGGTGGCCATTTTGAAAAAAATATGGCCACCATGTTAGATAAAAACATATCCTTAAAACGTATGGACAGAGGGTCATGACTCTGGTACCAACTTATATGTTTTTGGGGTCAAGGACTCCCATAAATTCAACTGTAAGTGAATATGAATCGCTTCATCCTACGTTTTGGCGGCCATTTCAATGCATATGGCTGCCATACAACAGAAAATGAATATTGTATACCTTCGAACTCAAAAGATATATAATCACGATTCAAGTGTAAAAGTATAGTTTTGGGGTGAAGGTTTTCAATTTAATGATGTTTTAGCAAAGTGAATAGGTTCATCACATCCTTTGTTTTGGCGGCCATTTGATAAATATGGCCTCCCTCCAGTTATATAGCGTACGAGTGTTATGAAAGCGGGATGCCCATTGTGGATTGATTCTGGTGTAAACGTTTGTTTTAGAGTTCAACAATTACTTATTCACTCATTTTTAGTATTCTAATGTGGAACATCTGGGCATAGTTAACTTTGGAAGCATTTTGGAAAATATGCTCAACTTCCTTTATAGGATTTATGTGTGTACAGTGTATGTGAAAAACATGATCTTCACAATTTCATGTCTGAAGTACATATTTCTCACGATTATACAGTTTCTAGAAATATAGACTCTCGCTTTCTCTGGTCCCTGGACCATGGAATGAAAATCATAGTTTCCAACCAATATAGTACATCTGTTTCCTTTGGAAATATGACACTAAGTGTGAGAAAACTTCTAAAGCTTATTGGGTCACTTACATAAAATGTAAACACACTACAATTATGTATGCCTGTGATCTTCACAATTTCCTGCCTGAAGTACATATTTCTCACGACTATACAGTTTCTAGAAATATAGACTCTCGCTTTCTCTGGTCCCTGGACCATGGAATGAAAATCATAGTTTCCAACCAATATAGTACATCTGTTTCCTTTGGAAATATGACACTAAGTGTGAGAAAACTTCTAAAGCTTATTGGGTCACTTACATAAAATGTAAACATACTACAATTATGTATGCCTGTAAAATTCATGATTGACCAGGCTGTTCTGATACTTACAACTACACTGAATCTTATACATCAAACGATAAAGTAAATACAATAGGTAGTATACAATACATCTTTATAGGTTTACATCTAATTGTAATTTGCAGCGTAGTGGGTAAAGAATCAGCCTCATGAAAACAAATCAGATCTTCTGCCAAAGTTTTGTATCCTATACCAACATCATTTCTTTTAGACAAAGCTGGACATGATAGGTTTTTTGTGTCATCATCTTGACATATGAATATGATGTACTTGGTCCAATCTGTTTCTTTCCTGGGAGCTGGTTTGTCTCGGTTGAAATGAGCTTTGCTTTTGAAGCCATGTTATTCTACAAATAAACCCAATTACCAATTACTCAAAAAGATAACATTTTATGTAAATGTGCTTCACAGACGTAAAGCAAAAAAATTATGTGTACATTTTTTTCTAGAAATGTGACAAACATTTTCGTTAAATGGATTTGTGGTTGTGAATTTTACCTTTTGATGTACAGTAATTTGTAAAGAACAAGAACAAGGAAAAATCAAATCATCTGTTTCTGTGTGTAGTTCTACTCTGAATACATTACTTGTTATAGTTGATCTATATGCATTAATTTTTATCAATGATTTTAGCCTCTTGAACTGAATTTCACCCTACCCTAACCCCAAAGAAACTATACAAATATATATTTCATGCATTTGCCATTCTCATATGGAATAAGGATTAAGGTTTCATAATTCAAAAGCAACTTCTTCAGGTAAATGGACAGTGGGCGTTTCAACGCAATTTTATAACATAACAGCACCCATCCAAAATATAAACTACAAAAAAAAAATATGCTAATCTATGAATTTAAGGAAAACCTCAAAGAAATACAAATGTTGGGATTCATAATTATTGGAAGATAAAACTGCAGAATGAAATATTCAGTATATCGATCTTTCTACTTACCATCAGCACCAGTAGAAATACTGAAGACATTCTCCAAAGCGCACCTGCATCTACATAATTATGCATTAACGTTCATCACTGCTCATCAATGGATGATCAGGAACAATAATTGTTTTGGATTGTCAGAGCTCATTCGATTCCTTAATGTGATTCCTTATAATTTTGTGTAACAGTTTTGACAAGGTCATACTATGAAATAATGAAAAAGACCTGAGAACTTTAGAAATCAATAGGTCTTATTAGACTGCAATAATCATGTTTTTGTGGCTGGAAACTATGACATTACACTTATTGTGCTCTCCTGTCTATGCATCCAAAATTGGGGGGAAAGTCTTCTATTCCATTCTCACCATTTACTCTACCTAACTGATATTCAACATAATTATCTTTATAGTATTCCAGTTATGTAACAATTGTACTTATGTGATGTTCAATACCTATACTTGAATAGTGAATGTGATAGAGGTATGATCAATCAACAACAATCAATGAAAAATAAAGAACTAAACGTCGCAACAACAAAGGAGGTTCATTTACCAATAAAAGGTGAACGATTCTTGTCAATGGGACAATACATATGGCAAGTGAGGGTGTATATATATATATATATATATATATAATAATAATTATATATGGTGGCCCCTCAGAAAACGGAAAGGAATGTTTTTTTCGAAACCAAAACGAAATTGTCCAATTTGGTTGAGTTCTTTTCTTTCTAGACATGTTTTTGTTGATCATTAATTTTTTACTTTATTTTATCAAAGTTCAGCAACGGAGACTACCCAACAATTGAAGGTGAATTTTCGACAATAATCCTATTCAAGCATTCCACATTGTGATGTGCGGCCTCAATTCTTTGTTAGTCTCCCAAGGCAGTGGCTTTTGTTCGACGCTGAAATTTGTTGAATTGAGCTAAGAAATTTACGCTCAACCCGTCTTTACAAAAACATCTGTAGAATAAATACTACTCAACCAAATCGGATGATTTTGGTGTCATTCTTCTTCTAGATAAATTCTCTATAACTTTATGTCATTCATTTTTGCATAAAGTAATGCAAATGTGCAAATTATTTGCGAAAACTTGCGTTTCCATTAATTCTATGCCACACTGTATATAATGTGTGTGTGTGTGCGTGTGTGTGTGTGTGCGTGTGTGTGTGTGTGTGTGTGTGTATACTCTATGTAGTGTCGCAGTCATATTTATCAAAATGGACCTGAAAACGAGATGTGTTAGTTCTATTCAGATCAGCAAATGCTTGTTCAAAATCATTGACCCAATTAGTTTCAAAGACGTACAGTATAGTATTGCGGTGGCCATGTTTTAAAATGGCAGCCAAAACATATCGGATGTGATGGTTGTATACACGAAAAGATGTATCCATATAAATAATTGAACCTCAAAAACATATTTTTGTACCAGAATCATGAAGATGCATCCATTGGTTTTAAAGATATATGAATAGAATGTAGAGCGGCAGCCATGCCTTTTTTCAAAATGGCCGCTAATAAGTAGGTTACCATGGTTTTATCCTCTCACAAATTGTTTTATTGGAATCCTTGACCCTCAAAACCTATACATTGGTACAAGAATCACGACAATCGGACTTGAAGTTTCCAAAATACACATCATTGCTATATCACATGGCGGCCATTTTGAAAAATGGCCGCCACGGCCGCCACAGGCAGAATCAGAGCGGCTTCCATATCAGAAATGACTTGTATTGGCATCATGTACATGTGTACCAAGTATGGTGCTTTTACCATAATGTGCATGATTCACCCTATATGTGCTCTATATCCGCTGGACTACTTATTGCATAAACCGAGGAGGCACTAAGACCATACGCATCATTGATTAAGGGTGTAAGAGCTGCTTTAACTCTATCCCTGCAGTTTAGAAAAGATCATGCGAATTTGAAATGAAGTGTAGTCATTTTTCATAATAATCATGTTGAACTTCAACTAGAGGAATAATCCATTACCATCACTTGTACTTCATTGAAGATAATGGTTAATGTACTTTATACCTGTTATGCCCCTCTGTTTTTTAAACGGATTGTGACTAATATCCATTGGGGTCATAAGATGTTTCTTTTTCATAACGATTTTGTTGGAACCCAGCTGTATGACTTGTATGATAGACTGTTAGAGATTTTAATAAACAGACTTCATACCCCGTCCATTGTTAAAATGGTGATGTGACTTTGATACGCAGTGTAGTCATAAGATATTTCTTTTTTCATAATGACTACGTTGGACTTCTGCTATAGAGCAATTCCGTGCATGTTGTCACCTTCATAGGTCATTTAAGATTTGGTAAACAGACGTTACACCCTCTCCAGTTTTAAAACGGTGATGTGGCTTTATTACGCAGTGTGGTGATGAGATGTTTCTTTTTCATATGTTGAGGACTTCAGCTATAGAACAACTCCGTGCTATCACTTGTGGGTCGTTAAAGATTTTGGTAAACCGACTCTATACCCTCTCCGATTTTAAAACGGTTATGTGACTTTATTATGCAGTGTGGTGATGAGATGTTTCTTTTTCATATGTTGAGAACTTCAGCTATAGAACAACTCCGTGCTATCACTTGTGGATCGTTAAAAATTTTGGTAAACAGACAAGGTCCAGTGGGAGAATAGCTCTCACACCGTGGAGTCTACCCTGGGTAGCTAAAACCATATTGTTATTATTACTATTTATGTGGTACGGGGCAGAGTCAAATCGTGCTCTAGTCTAAAGGTTAAGTCAATATCCACATTATTGTGGATTCATAATTGTGTGCATCACGCACTGCTCAATATGTCTTTCTCTCTTAAACGAAAACTAATATTACTCATGCGAAAATTAATGTTTTCCATAATTGTTATTGTCTCCATCCTCCCGAAAGAGATTCCTCACAAAATTGATCAGATCTCCTGACATAAAGACTTCCAAAATTTAGTTGGCATATTTTGCAATGATAGCAAGTTGAAGTAATTGCCGTCGAGACTGGGGCCTATATGATTATATACAACCGAAATGCTAACATCGTATCATCCCCAGGAAAGCGTTGCAGATTCTTCGCTACATTTAGTCCCGATTATTCTTCAAATTGTCATGGAGATTGCTCATGTCATTTAGATACTTCTCTTTTGTTTTTGTTTTTGTTTTCGTTAGCATTGCTCACCTATATATAATTATACAAGGACAATTACGTATACATAATGTACACCCATCACAATCTCTTTCATTCAAGCATTTATTAATTCACGTTTATCAAACCATATACTCAATCAAGGATAACTTTTTGTTTTTTTTAAATGACAGCAGTTACGGACTTTGTCATTACTGCACAGCGGTATTAAAGGTGTACTGTTTACCATTGGAAGCAGTGATTTAAAAAAAAAAATTATGTTCAAGTTATCACATTTGATGCATATGTGCAGGTCAATTGTATCACAAAACATCCTTCCATATAAAAACTTTCGCAATAAAGCCTAAAATATAAGGAGATATCTATTTTTCCACCATAACTGTAGATGGTTTAGTCTAGAAACACTTTTATTAAAAGTATTGTTCATATTTTTTATATTTAACAATATACTTGACATTGACTATAATGATTAATATTTTTAAATTGGTTGTTTCTATCCCTAACTCACATTTTAGAACTATTTGAAGCACTAAAGCTGGATTTTTTTCATCTGCAAATGGTAAATTATACCTTTAATGTGTTTCAAGCCGGTCATAGGACCCACACACTAACATGGGCATGTGACGGGCTGTACTTGACATCATAGAATTTTCGTTCACACGAAGCCAAGTAATCATCCTCTTTCTTGCCACGTTGTTTAAAAGAATCCTGTCTTTGTTTCTGAGATTATTTGTATTAATGCATAAAATTAATGTTTCTTGTTCTCATTTTCAGTGTTTTTTTTGTTTTCCTTTTGTATAGTGTGTGTTTGTGAGTGTGAGTGAGTGTGTATGTGTGTGTGTGTGTTTGTTAAAGTTTGTTTCCTGTCTTTCCTCATTTCTTTATCAGTGTAAATATTTAGAGTCTCGATAAATTCCGAGGCTTCTGTGCAATAATGCCATAAATATTTCATCACATATCTCACCGATGGCTGCCTTGGATGCTGAAATATTTAGGACTTCTCCAAAGGCGGGTTGAGTTCTCGCGGGTGGTACGAAGGCATGTAACTCTTCATTATCCCCAAGTGCGTACAGTGCGTTCTTCACGTGTTGTGAAGTCACAATTCTGGACTGGTGTTAGGAAGATATGATATTATGATCTCGTCCGCCTACCTCCGAGTGAGAGCATGAATTAACATTTCGGATGGAGAAGAGCACTTAGCGAAAACCGTGGGATAATTACACGGGGAGAGTGTGGTGGCTGTAAAAGTTCGGGACCATTAAACCTAAGTGTTTTTTTTTTTTTTTTTCAAAATTGACCGAGCTCCAAAATTGGGCAAAGAGGTGGCACCATCCCTTGATTAAATGGGCTGGGTGCGCATGCTTTTAGACAAAGGCAGTTTTCTAGACGGGGACAAATCTATACGGGAGAGTAAGCTTCATATTCGTCCCATCTATACATGAAATAAGGATATGCAAGGGGCTCACAGACAATGTAATGTGTATTGTAAGACTGCAAATACAGTCATTAAGAATAAGAGCTATGATGATAAAACAATGACTATTATACTGTATAATGATAAGTATCTTAAGGCATAATCTGATACTATTATAATAGGTGTAGGAATAAACCGACAAAAGTTTGACCAACCCTCCCCACTCCGTTATGCCCAAGCTGATGTTGAAAATGATAAATATAACCGGTGACACGACATTTGCTCCTGCGACAATTATTGTACCGGTCTTATTCTTATTTTCTCCGAGGATTTAGTGTTTACTTACTGTTGTGATAGGGTTTTAGGTTTCTTTTGATGCGAGGATTAGGATTAGGGTGAGGGTTGTATTGTGGGTAGGTTTTATGTTTGGCTCATATAGTGTGCAGATATTTCATGGGAGCAATTGTTGCAGGAGCAATTGTCATGGATCCACATGACTAGATACATAGATGCCCGACGAATATCTCATTTCACATTTACTTTCTACTTTACAAATGTTTCATAACATTTGTTGAGCATAGTATACACCATGTAGATCTGGAACACAGCAAGCAATACAGTATATTAATGCATGCGATATGCTATGGCATACGACAGAACAAGAAGGGCAAAGAGACTACCGTACGTGAGTAGATAGTTAGGCAACATACCAGTAATATTTACAGCTTGGATGTTACTATGATTGTAATGGGCCAGTGACCCGGGGAAAAAAAAAAGATCATTTAAATAGCCAAAGAATGCATGGAATCCCTTTCAGAAACCAAATCGAACCCAATACCAGGTAACCTTTTGCGTGCCACTTTAGTTACCTGTCCATAGGTATATGTATGAAATTTGTACACATTGGCACAAAAAGGATTAAAGCCTGTGTGTAGTGTCATCAGTCCCTCAAAAGAGAAGAACTCGAAGAAAAACAGGGAGAAACGTGCAGAAAATGAAACAGAGAAGTATGTACACACACACTCCAGCATAGAAAAATCCACACGTCACGTGGGAATTGCAATTATATACAGTATATTCACACTCACACACACATATACACACACACACACACACACACATATATATATATATATATATATATATATATACATATGATATATATGTGAGATATGAGAAAGGGAGGAGAAATCGGTGCGTAGCTTTGACATCGTTATTCCTCTTACTGTTCCTCCTTTTTGGAAAAGCGCAAGAGCAACGAAAACGAAAAAACGAAAAAACAAAACCATATATACATATATATTATATATATATGTATATATATATATATATATATATATATATATATATACCTTTACACACACGTGCAAACAATGCATCATTTAATTACACTTTGGTCTATGTAAGATACTCATTCTTTGGAACCACATCCATTGCCCGCACCTTTTTTTCATGTGTTGATATTAATCTCTTTAAGTAGTTTATTTTGAATAGTTCATAAGTGTCTCGATTGTGACGCCATATAGATTATTCAGAATCCATATACCTCCTTCTTGTGCGCGACGTACTAGTTCTGTTGAGGGAGCTGGGGATGTACAGACAACATTATGATAATTACACTGTTAGAACGCTGTGTAAAATTTCGTTGTTTAAAATATTGTTGTTTAAAATTCTAAACAATGTTGTTTAAATATAGAAAATTGGAGCTTGATTGCCTTAAACAGCGGTTGTTTAAAAACAATTCGGAATGATTGTCCAAACAATTAAACAACGTTGTTTAAAAATTGATGGGCAAAAGTCATGTGATAGTCATGAACCAATCAGCGGGCCTGCATGTATCCTTCGTCGCAATCGATCGCCGCCGGGCGGCGGCCACCGCGCCTCACACACACACACGTACATCACACGTTTATGTACGTATAGCTAGCTAGCTATACAAGAATACAGTGATAGCGCGGCTATTCATCATGATGGACGGCGGTGACGATGACTGCAATGCAGCTATATGGAGTCACGAACATTCTCAGCAAATGGGGTCTAGCTATAGAAGAACTTTCAAGGTATTTATTTATTTAACTGATAGTTACATCGCTTCATGCCCATCTGTAATTTGCATGATGTATGAAGCTGGTCACGGCTCACGCTTTGGGTTCTTGGCCGGGCTAGCTGCGCTACGCCTCGCCTTCATGCATGTAACGTTAGATCTAACAAACTGTTAACGTTAATAACGTTAAGTTAGGTCGTCTGTACCGGTACGTACATTATGTTTTTCAACCAACTCGTGCTTGTATATATAAACACTTGCATAATTCAATCCTTACATACATTTTCAAAACTTCACATAAAATACGAATTTCTTTTACAAAAACTAATCATCTAAATCAGCGTAAGGAATATTCCCATTGTTGACACAGTACAGTAGCCTATATTCGTTGTAGGTCCTACAGACTATTCTAAGTTGTAACAGGCACCGTATCAGTACTATCACATCATGCACAATTATAGGCGCAGTGTCCGAGTTCGATGATGTAGA
Source organism: Diadema antillarum (assembly GCF_040938485.1). Lineage (NCBI taxonomy): Eukaryota > Metazoa > Echinodermata > Echinoidea > Diadematoida > Diadematidae > Diadema > Diadema antillarum. The sequence continues at coordinate 362,838 of NW_027272486.1, read as the reverse complement.
AATCTAACAAGTTAGGCATAGGGTCTAACGTGACGGTTAGGGCCTAGCTAGGTAATGCTGCCTAGTAGGGCCTAGTCAAGGACTAGGGCCTATATTTTAGACTGCTAGTGCTATCTAAGTTCAATTACACAATGACCTGTCTCGATCATTTCCTACCTCATAGTTAGAACTTATGCCAGATGGTCGGCTGATGATAGCCCTAGGACCATCCTCTTGTAATAAACCGACCGTGTATTAATTGGCGCACTGAATGCATAGTACGCACTTCACTGCACGCAAAGCACATAAAAATGGATTGGCTTTGACTGTTGATGAGGATGGTGTGGGAAAACGCGAAAATTCACCGTTCATTAACAAAGTTAATGGTTTTAATCAAGGACAAAACTTCGAATGAATTTTTTCACCGAATCGTAATGTAATGTCTATGGAAGTTTCTAAAAAGCTTCGTACAACACGGTGTTCAATACAACTCGGTTTGCGTGCATTGTCAATGCAAAAACAGCGGTCGATCTCAATAAGGAGCGTTACCGCGGGGAGCTGAAACGAGGCCATGCAAGTTCGATGGCAATATTTTTGCACTGAAACTTCGAATTGAAAAGGGAACAAAGGCATTTGATAGCCTATATAGCTCTGGATTTTCTCAATCATGTAGGTCAAGTTTTTTGCATGAATTTCAGTGTTAAATATTCTTATCAAGCAAATAAACATTAGGCGGTCGATGAGTAGTAGCTATGTCCAACTGTACTATTCAAATCTACTGTAAACATAACGAACCCCCTAAAATCCAATACTAAAGTGCAAGTTAAGTTCTGCTACTTTTGCTGGAGCAACACTGAGCATCATTGCCATCAATGATGCTCGATGAATTAAGGTCTACGTAAGCTTCCAGTAGAAAAAAAGGCCTAGAACCCCTATAGAAAATGAAGATAAAGACAGAAAACAGATTGTGGTGTTTTTAACGCACAATATAGTCTATGCACCACACGTAAACTTAATGCCTGTAGTAATGATATACCACCTTAGTAGAGTTCTATTTGTTTCGTGTAGGTAGGTGGTTTGGAACCAATTTTTGGCACTTTTGTCACTTTCGCATAAGTTTCTATGCAAAGATTAGGAGCTTTCTTCTCAGTCTGTCAAGATTTCCATGCCAAACGAAGCGCATTGTGCAAATTCACACAAACTTGTGAGAAAAATGTTTATAATGAACATTTTTGCAGAAGCTAGTGATCATGCATAATTCACTCCATCATTTATGTTTTTGTTATTAACTTGAGTATTATATTTTTTTCCATTTGGTTTATAGCATTCTTTCTGGCCGGGCCACCCTTGATATGATTACAACCATAATGCAATCTTGTTCCCTAATTTGTACAGATCAAGCAAGACTTCAGCCAGGAGATCATGGCTGAAGACAGGATGTTTGCAGCATGGCCATGTATGCTGACAAAGTACTCTAGTATGGGGAATCAAGATGTCCATCGTAGCAAACGCTGCTTATTCGTCACACGGGTGACACCGATGGCCTTTCCCAAGGTACATTTTAAATAGTATTGCTCTGTGTAGAGATTCTAATCTACAGCCCCAGTACCACCCTTTCCTTTTTTGCATTTGAGTTGAGGTGAATTTATTAACAACATTAACAAAATACTTACAGTATGTACATGACTATAAAAAAAAAATTGTTAGACCGAGAAATTCATTCAATGCTTGTTAATCAATTTCTAAGACTTTCGCAAAAACCTGCAAAAACTGAAATGGATCTGTAATTTCAAAGCCAATATCAAAGAGATCATCCGGGCTCTTGATGACTCTGCTTTGTCCATCATTCAACTTGCATGTCATGTTCCCGTATTTGGTTTTGTTGCCGATTCGACATCATGAGCTTCCTTGGCATTTATCATGCACTGATCGAGTGACACATTGCATGCCTTTAGATCTTCATTGATGTACACACTTTTCATGTTCTCTTTTCCTTTCAGACTAGAATGCCCAGAATACAGTTTGTTCCTTTTGTTTGCAATAAAGTGGACTTTGATCTGCCTGCTCTTTCCTTCTTGCCTTTTCCCCAAGATGATGACAAGATCATGAAGATGAGATGTCCTCTTTCCAAATGTCTAAGCCAACTTCCTTGGCAACATTTGACTCGCCCTCAGTAAGCTCTTCCTCTGTCTCCTCAGCTCCCTTTGGCAGGCCAGTCAGGCAGAGATTGACCCTCCTTAGCTCATGTTGGACCTCGTCCTGCTGGAACTGAATCCTCAAGAGATGACATGTGGATTCAGAACATCTTTAATTGTGATCATACAAGCTTCTTTCGCTCCTTGTATCACATGCGGTAGTGCAGCTTTAATGACTGTAACTACAGCTTGGACAATTATGTGGGAGAGGCTGTCACCTTCCCCTCTCTCACATTATAGCACCCCACGGCCACACAGTTCATGTACACTGAAACTTCTGGACGGTTTGTCCTTGCCTCCTTCATCTACCATTCCCCTTTTCTTCTCCACTGCCTGATCAACTCACATGATAATCAAGCTTTTGTCATTATAGGATAACATTAACAGAGAAGTCTTTTATGAACTACATGTGTATTAAAGTTTTTGCATTCTTTTTCCTACTACTTGGAATACAAATCACTGGACCTTGAACATCCCTTGCTCTTGCTAATCTAATTAAGATATATGCATATTAACTGATCTTGCTTTATGCAATGCCAGAATATGACATGAACCTCCTGCAAAAGCCCAAATGTCATTCATATTGCAATAGTCTTTGTTAAGCACTTAACAGTAGTGCAAGATTATTCTTATTAAGGCACTGGCTGTCAACACCATTCAACTTTCTTTCATCCAAGTTCATGGTAACTCTGATTGCTGCTTTGTAGAATAGCATGATGATTATTACAGCATTATAATTCTAATGCTTGGCCTTACAAGTTTGGCTCTACTTATCCACAATTACTTGCCCGTCTTGGTATTAAATGCCGTTGCCAGAATCAGTCCCTCATTCAAAATGTGTAGTATTTTCTACAATACCCTCCAAACAACTTTAAAACAGCCCCCCACACACACACACACACACACATACACACAGTTAGTAATCCTGGTTGCAATCAAGTACAATATAAGTACATAAGCTAGCATCTGAATATGAGCTGATACTTGTCAGCATTTCTCTTTATCAGCCTTGATTGTGTAAATATTTTTAAAGGGTATATTTGTACTTATCATTCAAAATACTCCCCCTGTGTCATACATTTTGCTCCACAGAGGAAAAAGAGACGCTTGCATTCAGCATGCTGCTGCTAGTTTGCCGAGGCTGGACTGCGAGGGTGTGGGGCAAGTGCTCCTTTCAGGAGTCGTTGGAGTTATTCTACGACTTTCAACCTGTAAGTACCAACTGTTCGGAGGCTAATCTTCTAAAACAAGTGATGTGTTGCCCTCTTATTAAAATGATGAGATGGACTTTGACATTGCAATACAAAATATAGAAATCATCAAGCTGTGGTCCATAGTTACAGAAATTTCCAGTTTATGCTGTTTCATTTGTTAGTTTAGTCCATGGATTCTACATATTTATGCAAATTTACTATGTTGCTAATGTATGCTGTGAATCACAATAATTTTTTTTTAATGAAAAAAAAAATCTTATATTACATAGTCAACATACATATTTACTTTATTTTGTGCCTGACTGCTCAATCACACACTTGTCCAATATCATTATGTCCTTTTCATTTTGATAGAAAGGGGAAAAAATTTGCATGAAATGCAAAATTGGTCCCATATGTCGCCAGTAAGGAATATTCTATTCATTAATATATATTGCACTTGACCTATGGTATCATTATATTCAGCAAGATGCTGGAAATATATCACATACCACTCATATACATCCAATGTGATACAGGGTGTCTCCCCCCCCCCCCCCGTACCAAAAAGAAAAAAGACCTCGCATACTCCTTAATGTTCCTACAATGTAAGTGGACAAAATTGTTATACTACTAGTATTGGAAAGAGTAACTTACCCAAAATAATGAAATGCAATTCAGAAGTAGTTTTTGTTTGATAATACTTTTTGCCTGGGCTTGCCAGCAATAAAATTAATTGCCTTTCAGAAGTTCCCATAGGCCACACAGTTGAATAAAATTCATTCAGCCAGGTCATGGTTAGCCCTTGCAAGAATAGAAAATGTAATACATGGATCTTATATACTACATAGAATACCCAATTTAGGGTATATGTTTGCAAATGAAATGTTGCAGAATTTGGCCAGGCACTTTATTATGAACTCTACCTTGAACATTGGAGAGGTGTGGGAAATATATCTGTTCTGATGGACTTCATTATACCAATGCCTCAACCCAACACTTCTGCGTAGATTATTTCAAGATTTTATCGAGATGTATATGCATGTTTCATTTCCACTTCCATTTCATTTTACAGGAGGGCACAGACCTGGCTTTCTACATTGGACAAATTGACAGGAAGCAGAGACCACAGCCCTTCATCTTGCTGATGGGAGGATCCTGGAAGAAGCCACTGCAAACCTTTGTCATTAGGAAGTTTTCGCTACACGACGCGAAGACCGAGAATACGAGGAAGCGATCACTTGTGACAGTCCCCGTACTCTGACTCCCGTCCCCATATCTATGCAGTTTCGCTTTCCTGTACAGGACGGAGGCGTGGGGACAAGATCGCTGATTGGATGGCTGACTGGCTGGCTCACTCCTGCCCAGCATCGGGACCGAACGCTATTTTGGCCAAGTACCGTACTCGTTTTCCCCCGGACGGGACGTTCCTCAGATTTGATCATGTGCAGAAGCAAATTTCGCACACGACACGCTTAACTCCCGGCCGCGTTGTGCTTGCGAAAACCCCCTATTGTAGAGAGACAGGGATTCTTTTTTCCAACTTTGACAAAGGCTGTGGACTGTGCATTCAAAGTGCATTATGTCCTAGATGTAGATTACCAGGCTCAATGTTTTGCTGCCTGGCAGTTCTTGGAGGCAGTTGTGTACAAAATGCCTGGTAAAGTGATGTCCAATTCTGTGAGAGAGATCAGGACATACCTGAACTCTTCAAATCAGAAAGATTAGATGCGTAGAATGAGATTTTCATGGTCATCAGAAGTTTAATTGACAAAGTTGATTTTTAGGTCATTCGTCAAAGCAAAGGTTTGGTATCTATGTTTTATTTGTTTATAACTCAATAAGTAATGGATACATGTCACATGGAAAGATCAAAGGTCATGAGAAGATTGTTCTATTAGTGGGTAATGTTGGCCCTTGAAAACTTGTGATAAAGATGGGCTAGAAATGAATTAAAAAGGGTGTTTTGCATAGTAGTGACTTAATGAAATATTGGGCATGATCTTCACAGGTTTACACTGAAGCATGACAGTCAATTTTCAGAAATATAGCAATTGTGAAATTAAAACCTCATATCTGTTGAGCATAATGGAGGTGACACTCTGTACTGAATGTGGCCTTCATAAAATTCAAGATGAACTGTTTCATAGAATGTATATTTCCATTTTGAATTTATTTCATTGTATATAGAGTAATCTTCATTACTGCCATCTCTATCACAGGAGTGACAGAGATGATCTTTGCTGGACAGATGTGCTGTACTTGGCACATCCCAGTTATGAAGAAAAAAAACTGTATGTGTTGATAGCAGGTATGACTTCTCAAATTACACCAGTAAACAGGAGTAAATTTCATTATAATTACAATGTACTGTGTATGTTATTTGGTCTGTTCAGATAGGCTGAATATAGGTATGGAGTAGAATTTTCACAAGAGATAAAACTTATTTCTTAATCTGAATGGTTTCTCCATCTGCAGTATATTTACAGTCATCATTGTACTGTCAAGGAAATATAATCTAATAACCCCTGACTTACTATTGCAGATGTTCCCCAAAAGCATTGCAACTGAAATGATTCAAAATGTTGTTACATCAAATTGAACATTGTTAAAAATGATCTAGATAATAGAGAAGCTGTGTAGTGCAATACCTTCAGTAATATTTTCTTAGTGGGACAACAAAGTACAGTATTGGGACAGAAAAGCAAATCCTTAGAGGGCCATTCCCTTATGCTTCGCTTATGAGATTTCCAAGCGCATGTAATAGTGACAAACACTTCAAGAACAAAGTCAGTGGTTCTAAGAAAATCAGATAATCATTCCAGGAAATAAGACTCATTCAAGATTTATCTTGTCTTGTCAGGGTATGATCACTATAAAACTGGATAATGTGTCTGTAAGGTGTGCATTGGACTGTAAAAGCATTCTGAAAAATTACATTCTCTGTGTACTGTTCATTCAGTTAGCCCTTTTGGACCCATCTGAGGGCAACTGATGGTCCCCATGCACCCACACAATATGAGAAATGAAGCAACAAAATATTCAATGTGGCACAGGTATAGATAATCTCAAGCTGAACATATCCATGTTATGCATAATAATTAATTCTTTAATTATTGCATGTTTCAAATTCAATTTGCCATTGCAGTTTAGTTGAAATATTGTGAAATGTGATTTTTTAGGCGTTAAGCGCCCCATTTGTATGTAAGTGGAATCAAAATGTACATTTGACAATACACTAAGCTTTAGATGAGTCGAGGTCAATTCAGCTGGGAAATCACTTAACTCAAGCATAACAAAAGCTCGTGATTTTTCCTCTGCAGTCAAACTGCATATTTTTACTAAATCCGCGCAAGTCAACACATTTTCCTCGGTTCTCGAGAACTTCGACTTATCAAAGGTTAACTGTATAAGAAGAATTGTTACTCTGTATATATTCTGAAAATGGATGAGACAATTCTTGATTGGCTCAATTTGTTATCTGTAATAAGTTTGCACATCGATGGACATATTGACCGATTGAAGGTTTTCTAATGATACGATGTCAGTGATATAGACAGTGAAAATGTGCTGAAATATATAATTGGCCAAAAAATAAACATTTGTGTTATTGTGCTTATATACATGTGAGTTGTACAGTAATATGGGATTAAGAACTGTATAAATTCTAAACATGAATATTTAATATTTGCTTTAAACAACCCAGTTGTATAAAATTACTTTTAAACAACCCGGTTGTATAAAATGACTTTTAAACAACAGTTGTTTAGAGTTTTAAACAACCTTTTTTAAACAACTCAGTTGTATAAAATTACATTTAAACAACAGTTGTTTAGACTTTTAAACAACTTTTTTTAAACAACCCAGTTGTATAAAATGACTTTTAAACAACAGTTGTTTAAATTTTTAAACAACTTTTTTAAACAACCCAGTTGTTTAAATTTCTTTTAAACAACAGTTGTTTAGAATTTTTAAACAACAAAGGGTTAAAAGTTTAAACAACTACGTGTTGTTTAATTTTTAAACAACAGTTGAGCGATTCACCGGTTAACTTGTGGTTGTTTAAAATTTTAAACAACCTTGTTGATTTTTTTCTAACAGTGTAGGACTAGCGAAGAGGGAACATACAGAACATTATCCCATCGGAAGGGTTTGAGATGCTGCTGAGGAAGGCTTTTAGAGGCGTACATCCTCAGCGAAATCGCACTTCAATCCCATGCTCTGACACCAAAACAAAATGCCATCATCGTCTTTCGTATCCTATGGATTGGGTCAGAGTTATATTCATATTGTACATGCGAAACTAAACCATATATATATGATATATATACACCGGCCCAATAAGGTACGCACAATATGTCTCTAGAAACTCTGTTGAGCCTGACGTAAATTTATTAGAGATTGCCCTCCGGCTATCTGAGGACTTGGAAAGGTTAAAAGCAAGTACACCATTTATGTAAAGTACGTCATAAACTATAAGCCGGTTGATATCGTCTCAGTGTTATCGTACCATGAATGCAATTCTGAGGTTTGAAACCTATACCATCCCAATGCAAGGAAATAAAAATGATCTGATGAACATTATCAGTGTTTGTTTCTCCCGTTGTCCCTCTATACTTCATTTTCTCTACCATCAAGGTTTACTGCATTCTTAACGAGCTCATTATTTTTCTATGATGGCAGTTAATATTTAGGAAATTATTACCCGATGCATATCTTTCGAAGAACAATTATTTATATTTACATTTTTCTATGTAACTTCTGCATGCAAGTGCCATGTGTCAGATATTATACTATATTTTATTCCTATGGAATCAACATGACTTCATTTCTTATGATTAGCTTTAGAATTTCTTAGAGTTGGAAATACAAGGGACGCAAAGGATTTCGACAAAATATTAACCATGTTAGGTGGGGGGGGGGGGGAGGGAAGGGCAAACTTAGATGTTATTAGTTAGCAGTTATTTCAAACTTCTTTTGCAATTTACATCAAAATCAATATACGTAGGACTTGAATCAAGGCATCTACTAGCCATCGACGGAGTCGACGTCGATCCATCATTTTCACGCGAAGTCGACCGTGAAGACGACGATGAGGAGGAAGGAGAGAGTAATTGCACCGAGAGGGGGATCAACAAATTCCCACAAGGTGTCTTCACCAACGAGCAACGCCGGAACGGCGGGATCATCGTCAACTTTTTGGCGGCCTTTTACCTCTGCGGAGTCATCGGGTACGTGTGCACCACTTACTTCGTACCCTCCCTGGAGATTCTCTGCAAAGGTAAGCATGGATTACAGATGTATGTTGACTTGCGGTGAATCGTGGTTCCCTTAACGTTCCTTATGTTCCTTACGAAATATTTATATCTAAGTATGTGCTATAACATTATTTCATAATGATTTTTCGACGATTATTTTTTTCTTCAGATTACTTGGATGTACGGCCGCAAAAAAGTGAAGTACTTAGTATGATTAACCTAAGATAGTGGAATGCACCTTTCCCAAGACTGAGCATGTTTGCATGTGACCAATATGATTTACAAAAGACAATGAAGAGAAACAGGAAAATTATGTTCATTAAAAAGGAAGGTGCATTCTGGTATCTTTTTTTTCTAAATCATAATACACTGTAAGTACTTTGTTAGTGATTGACAGACTGATTGACAGAATCTTGTTTTGGAAGTATTTATGCGGGCATATCCAAGTAATCTAAAAAAAAGATACTTGCAATAAATCAAATGAGATATCAAGATATCCCTTTAGCAATGTAAGTGAAGATCAGGGAATTGTGAATCGGAACAAGTCAACATGCATTTGCACTGCATAATTCTTTGAACAGGAGACAGTAATCTCGAGTCTTGGACTGTAGGTGCAAACTACCTTCTGGACAAAGAGTTACCAGCACTCCTTTGAAGTCGACTACACCAAAGAGGTTATCCCTATAGGAAAGTTCAAGAGCTGAAGTTCAAACTGACTATAACAAAAAAAAAATAACCAGAAGTCAGTTTGTACGGATGCACAAATATTAATGCCACTGTGCATTTTAATTTTGTGCCTTTAATGTTCGATGTTCGTAGCCGTCATTTTTCTAGGCGATCAAACATTCATTTTGAAATCTACTGTAATATCGGGAGTAGTCGAGGTTGGTTCGAGGTGATCAGAAGAAGAAATGATCCTTGGCAACTTAGTGAAAAACAAAGAGGAAATACTTAAGTGATTTTGGATTGAATTGAATATAAATGACGTGAAGTGAATGTGACACACACACACACACACACACACACACACACACACACACACACACAATTACACCTGTTCAAAGTTGGTGTAAAAGGAATAAGTCGAAATAATTATACTCTTGTACATGATAAACCCGTTCATCCATGAATAAAATAACCAAAACTGCAGTAGTATTTGCAGATTAAAATTGGACACAAAGGTGGACCAAACAATCATCTAATGTTTAGGAAATGGGGATTTTTGAAAGGGTTCACATCTCAGCATGGCTTATTCCAGTTTTGTTTTTGTTTTTAATCGAAACAGTACATTATCAATTTGCGACTTTTCACTTTGAATCTGCCCCCATTCTCGGCTGTTTTGCACATTTTAGGAACACCAATCATAGCAAGTGAGGTGTCATTTTAAAGATATGGAAAAGTTATTGATTAGTCTTTTTTTATGATGTCCCATTTGAATGACATAATGCAGTTGTAAGAGAAACATGATACGTCAAAATAAAATTGCAGGCCTTTTTTGAGGGGCATGTAGAATTGATAAATGATTAAGCAAACTTGGTTGATGTCCACAAGATTAAAATATTATCAAAGCAAACATAGCGAAGTTTGATTCAATTCAGTAGAATTATGGCTAGGCGATCAATAGGCGCTTAAAGGGATATAGTATAGTATTGGTGGAGATGAGGATTGGGCTTTTAACTTTTTGCAAGGTACCACGAAACCACTTATGAAACA